>NW_017672984.1:0-942 GCF_001879085.1 Nicotiana attenuata
ACTGCATTGTTAAACCCGTTAGCATTATACAGCGCGGCACTATCTTATCTTCGAGTTTCATTTGTGCAAGTTCTCGAGGGTGGATAATGCATACGCCGCTTCCACCATCTACCATAATGCACCTCACGTCGGTGTCAAAATTTGTAAAATGATAACAAGGGCATCATAGTGAGGGAAGGAAGAAAGATTCATCACATATAAAAGCATACAGACACGTTAAACATGAAGGAAAAATTTGTCATGCCCTTGTAAAAATCAGTAGAAAGAATCCAGTGTAGAAGAGTTTAGCAAAAGGTTCAACATTGTATGAAAACAAAGGTGTAAACTAAGTTCATAGACTCAAAGTTAGTCTGACAGAGTTAGGGGTTTCGAAATGAAACCCTAGTTCAAGCAAACCATAAAGCAAGGATGAGAGGGCAGGCAATTGAATCAAAATCATGTTCAGAAGTTTCAGAAAGGGACGGGCTTCTTCAACAACAGAACTTATGAAGAATATGATAGCAAAGTAACATGCAATCACAGTAGAAGGATTCAAAGAACATAATGGCAAATACTGATACGAACAGTAGAAAAAGTATGCTTAGAAGAAACTTAAACAGGGCTCAATAGAAGACAAAAAGAGAAACTTAAAACTTAGCAGGAAAATACAGTAGAAGAACACAAGAACACCGGAAAAGTATAGCAGAAAAGCATATAGGAAAACACAGTAAGATAAACATATAAGAACATGGTAAAAATACAGTAGAGAAGTCTACGAGACCATAGTATTGGAAAACGCAGTAAGAGAAGCATACAAAGATGATATGAGAACACAGCAGAGGCAAACACACGAATAACAAAGAAGACAAATCATAAAACACTTAAACACTTTCCAGAAAACCCTAAATCGGAAAAGAAGGGTGTTGAAAGTAATTTTCAAAATAAAAGTTAGGGAAATCGTTT
>NW_017672984.1:13043-90543 GCF_001879085.1 Nicotiana attenuata
GAGACTTATCAATTTTTAAACAGAGAAAAAGCATAGAGCATAGAAAGATAAAGATAAAAGACTCACTGGACACTCGACTGACTTTCATATTTTGAAATCAACCAGCTTGGGCAGGAATTGAACTCTAATAATGACGAATTCTCTTAGGGGAAAAACCTAGGGACCATACGGTGTCAAATTGCATGCATTTGGGCATTTAGGATTTTGGCCGGAGAAAGCTCAAATGGAGATTCGAGTAGTTCCGGCAAGATTCGAGAGACGCGGTTAGAGGGGTTGGGTAGAGGAGGCTTAGGCGGTTCTATGGTGTTAGTTTGATGTTATTTGGACGAGGTAGCGTCGTGGCCGGAAACTTTTGAACGGATATTCGACGAGTTCCAGTAAGATTTGAAAGCAAAGGACAGTGGATTCAGGTAAAGGAGGAGAAGGGGAATCTGGGGTGTATTTTTTGGAGGCAACGGAGTTGGTGCCGTTCGCCGGCGGCGGCGCCGGCGCCGGTGGAGTTACAGAGGAGAGGGTACGAGGAAGACGAGGAGTGTTTTTTTTAGGGTTTAATTATTCAGACAGTTATATCATTCATCGAGAAAAGACGTGGGCCGTTGGATTAGGGAGGACGAATGGCCCAAATTTTGTGACGCCAAAACGGCGTCGTTTGGTGGGGAAAAGAGACTGGATCGGTTGTAGACGTTTTGGACTGGGCTGGGGCTAGGTTTGGGCTTGGGCGAAATTAATTAACTGGCCCAATTCTGGGCATTACTTAGGCAGCTTTTTTGTATTTTATTTATTATATTATATTCTTTTTGTATTTTCTGATTTTGTAAAAAAATGCAAAAATTAAAATAAAATCCTAAATTATTTCCAACACTAAGCTAATTAATTCCTAAAAATTGATTAAATCCTATTTAAAGTAAAATTAAGACAAATTCAACAATTAACAATTAAAAATGCAAAATAGACTATTTGTTATTTTCATTATATTTTGTTCTAAAAACAACTTAACCCTTAATCCTAAAATATGAAATTAAATCCTGAATGCAAATGCGTATTTTTTTTTTTGTATTTTTCATACGAATTAAGATGCACAGATAAAATGCAAGAATTACCAAAAAAATGACACCAAATTCACAAAAATTGTAAAAATAGAGAAAGATCATTTTGTTTGAATTTTTGGGAGTAATTCATATATAGGGCAAAAATCACGTGCTCACAAATGGTTGCAAATTGATGAAGTTAAAAGAAACGGAAGGAAAGCTGAATTTTGAGAAAAACAGTTTGAAATTTGAAAGTAAACAATGAAATAAACAAGTAAAAGAGAGGAGGGGTCCTAGGTTTATAAATAATATGGATCACCCCACATAACACCCGGTAATCACTTATACACGTGGTGTTATCGCGTGGTCATCATATCCATATCTACCCTTTCCCACCCCGTTAAGGTATTAAAGCGCGGAATAGTCTCGTTTTCTTATTGCATGCTATTACCCGCCCCAATCCTATTAGTCCTGGAGGCATTTAGGACTACTAATCCTAAAGGGAAGGGATGTTGGGCTTTTATAGTTTCAAAGGTAAAAATACTAGGGCGACAAGCAAGAACACATATAACAAGCATAGGGAAAGCACATAAACAAATAAGGCTCAAACAGGCCTCGTTAGATCAAAGAAAAGCATATAGTTTAGCATGTCTTGCACGTACTGATTAAGGTCTGATTAAACTTAAAAGTTAAAGTAGGCTGATTTATCACATATTTTCAGATAAGACGTCCGAATAGACCTGCCCGCTGGATGTAATTAATAAAGACTGATTTAGTTTATAACTTTTACCCTAAGGCTTGCCTAAGTGTTAGACGGAACCTATAGGCATGATATCTACTGGTTTCAGAAATAAAGAAGAAAACTGATTGCAGATCGATTCAGGTTTAAGGAAAGTTCCAGTTAAAAAAAAGCGAGCACAAGTTCTACCATTGGTAATACATTATTGCTGCTAGTTTTTAACTTTCCAACGAATGAGGCAATTCAGATTTGAATTAGAACCCCTATAGGCATGCTTTCTATGTGTTTGTCAACTTAAAACGTTGTTATAGACATAGAAGAGTACAGAAATTCTAGAACATGATATCTAAGCGTGACGTGATATCTGATTACATTTTTTCGGTTATTAGGACCTATAGATAAGTTTGCCTAGTAAAAAGCGGGTATGCAAGAATCAGAAAGGACCTATAGGCATATTCTCTACGTGCGTGTGCAGGAGCTATATACATAGTGTCTACATGAAAGTGCAGGATCCTTATAGACATGGTAGCTAAATGAGATGCAGAAGTTCTTATAGACATGGTAGCTAAATGAGATGCAGAAATCTTATAGACATGGTGGCTAAATGAGATGCAAAAATCTTATAGACATGGTAGCTAAATGAGATGCGGAAATCTTATAGGCATGGTAACTATATATAAAATGCATAAGTCTTATAGGCATTGTAACTACATGAAAAATGCAGGAGTCTTATAGGCATGGTAACTACATGAAAAAATGCGGAAATCTTATAGGCATGGTAACTATATGAAAAATACAGAAATTAGAGATTCCTATAGGCAAGTTATCTACCCATGTACATGCATGGTTACCCCTCCCTTTTCACTAATCATCCCCAAAAGTTTATTACAAAGTTAGTACAGTCCAAAGAAAATAAAGTAAAGAAAATACATCAGAAATTGAAAATTACAACCAAGGAGAGCCTGATTCAGACTTCCTGTCTGAAGTATGAAGTTAACCAACTCCAAAGATCAATGTTCAAAGCCTTTATACCACTTGGGTGTGTCAGAGTTCCCTAAGAGCTTCTTAAGAACTTCGGGCAGTGCTTACACCCAAATGTATCACCATATTAAGCCAAAGTGCAGTGCGGAAGGGCCAGCCCTCAGGTGTCCAAGTTCAGAGGGAACTCAAAGTCCCAAGGCAAGGCTCATAAGAGGGGGGCAGAACTTAGGAACTAAGAGGGAGAGTGCAAGTACAGAAATCCAATATGGAAAAGGGAAAGGGAAACATTACACATAGGGATATAAGGAATGGGGAATTGCAAGAGATAAATGCAGGCTAATGGGCATAACCCAACAATGAGAGATGCTGGCACACCCATAAGCCTACTAGAACATATTGTTTAGAGATTAGGATCCCCTAAGGGATCAAGTTTAATCCATAGACAATAACTTGCATACTGCCATGTTTTAAACTGTAACTCAAAACACATAAAGGGAATAGGGAAGAGGAGTTCATAACAGAAACAAACAAAAGAAATCAACATGCTAGTTTAAGTATTTAAATATGCAGAAGTAGTAAAGAGATAGAGATGTAGAAAGCTGTAAGTAAACACATTGTGGTGATGCTGTTAATTAGAATTAGGACATACCAGTTTCAAGGAAACAAATAGGAAAAGCAGTAGTTTTGTGAAAGTCAGAATGCAGATAAGAAGAGAGAGTTCTCTTATGTGAGAGTAAGAGTTCAGAAGAATTATGAATTGAGTAGTGGAGGATTATAAAATCATGTGAAGTGTGAAAGAAAAGTAGTGTATTTAATAGTGCAGAAAGGCAGGCATAAGAAATAAGGTAAAAAATAGTTTAGAAAACTGATTGTCATATCAATTACACAAGGTTTTCCTTATTAAGGGAATTCAGATTAAAACGGTAAAGACCAATTAAGGAAAGGAAAAATTAATCAAACAGACTTTGTGGCAAAGTAGTAAATTTAGGGAAATAAATAAAAGGCTATTTAAAGGACAAGGTCTTTGAAATAAACACGGTTGTACAATTTAAGGAAAGAAAATCAATTAACAGCAAGAAATCTGAGGCCAGAGGATTTTGTATGAATGAACCAAGTCAGAAAGATGGGAAACGATTTTTTAACTTAAGGAAATCTATCAACAAATCAATTAGACCTATTTAAGAGGAATCTCTGAATCAATCAACAATAAGTTTGAAAACCTTTTTTGATCGAAAGATTCTCACATGATAAAAGCATACAGACACGTTAAAACATGAAGAAGACTTTGTCAACTGCCCTTGTAAAAATCCGTTAGAAAAAGAATCCAGTGTAAAAAGAGGTTGCAAAAGGTTCAAACATTGTATGAAAACAAGGCGTAAACTCAGTTCAGTAGACTCACAAGTAGTCTGAAAGAGTAGGGGTTTTCGAACATGAAACCCTAGTTCAAGCAAACCATAAAAGCAAGGATGAGAGGAGGCAATTGAATCAAAAAGTCATGTTTAGAAGTTTCAGAAAAGGACGAGCTTCTTCAAAACAGAACTTATGAAGAATAATGATAAGCAAGTAACAATGCAATCACAATAGAAGGATTCAAAGAACATATGGCAAAATACTGATAACGAACAGTAGAAAGAAGCAATGCTTAGAAGAAACTTAAACAGGGCTCAGCATAAGAAGGCAAACAGAGAAACTTAAACTTAGCAGGAAAATACAGTAGAAAAAAACAAAGGAACACCCGGAAAAGTATAGCAGAAAAGCATATAGGAAAACACAGTAAGATAAACATATAAGAACATGGTAAAAATACAGTAGAGAAGTCTACGAGACCATAGTATAGGAAAACACAGTAAGAGAAGCATACAAAGATGATATGAGAACACAGCAGAGGCAAACACACGAATAACAAAGAAGAAAAATCATAAAATACTTAAACACTTTCCAGAAAACCCTAAATCGGAAAAGAAGGGTGTTGAAAGTAATTTTCAAAATAAAAGTTAGGGAAATCGTTTGAAAACTCAAGTAGAGCATAGATACACAACAGATCTAAAAAGAATCGGAGAAAAACCTCGAAGGGTTAGGGTTTCAGAAGAACCCTAGAATGAGAAAGGCTTTGAAAAGGTCATTGACCTGAGTCGGAGAAGTTAGAATCAGGCTCAGAAGACCAGGATACGCCGGAGCAAGGCCGGAGATGGTCGTGAAACCTCGAGCCGGCAAAGGTCTGGATGAAAACCTTCGAGGTCAGACCTAGAATCTTCAGGTACCCGGCACACAGGAGTAATAGGAGGTGAGTATAGGACTCCCATGGCCTGAGAAGCCATGATTTCCCGTGGGTTTCACGGTGGAGGTGGTAGGAGACGATTAGGGTTCCAGGAAGGTTCGAGAGAGTTTGAGAGAAGGGGGTGTTTAGAGGCGGCTGATTAAGTGAAATGATTTTAGGGTTGGGGGGTTTGGAAATTAAAAAAGGAAGGGGGAATTGTGGCCGTCGATCAAAATGATCAACGACCTAGATCAAAAAGGGAGCCGGGCGGGTTTTTTAAATTGGGTCATGGGCGGGTAAATTTAGGATTTGGTCCGGTCCAATTGGGATTGAAATTGGGTTGGCTGGGGTGGTCGATTTGGGCTACAAATGAAATGATATAGGGCTAGATTTTAAATAGCCACTTTTTCCCTTTTTATTTTATAAAAATAGTAAAATGATTTCTGAAAATAAATTAAAGGTGCTAAATTAATTAAAAATACATAAATACTAAATTAAAAATACTAGAATAAATTTTATAATTATAAACGCAATTAATTCTTAAAAAATAGGCTAATATTGCAATTATATGCAATTTAGCTTTAAAAATACTAAATAAATTTGTAAAAAATGTGTAAAAATCACCTTAGCTATATTTTGGGATAACTATGAGAATAATATAAATTAATCACCAAAATGATAATTTGAGGAATAATTATTGGTTTTTATACTGCTAAAATAGGGCAATAAATCGATTTAAAAATCTTTTAAAAATTAGGAAAAATACTAAAACATTTGGACACACTTATAATGCATACATATGCAATTTTGAAAGTATTTTTCATATAAAAAAATATACAGGGAAAAATTGGGTATCAACAGGCATCATCACTGGTTGTGGTTGCCATGGGAAGAATAGTGGGCTGTTGACAAAAGTCTCCTGTGGAGGAAAGAAAGGAAGGTTGTAAATTTGGTTCAAGTTGAGTAATGGGTTGAAGTGTTGGGGGAGGTTCCGATGGTTGTGAATGTTGTGGTATAATGCCGGTGCCACTACCGGAGCAAGAGGGTCTAGCACATTCACCATCCACATATGGTTCATATAGTTGTCCATGGCCAGTCTCATAACTTCTGTCACTAGTTGGGCGAGGAAGTTGGGGTTGTGTATGATGATCATCATTTCCTGACCATTGATTTCTATGGTGAAGAACACCCCTGTCCTGCTAGTCCTTGTTCGATCCAGGATAATGGTTGGTGCTCTGGTGGTAATGCTTGTGTTGCAAATATCGTGGGGTGTGGTAGTATTGGTGGTGGTGGTGGTGGAATTTGTGAGTGCATGTGTTGGTGTAGGTGTAGGATGTTGTTTTCCATCTGTATTTGAATATTCTGAGGCCAAGAGGTTCGTTGAGGATGGAGAACTAGGGGAGTCCGCCTCCTGTGCAGAGGAATTAATAAACTTGGCATGATGAGATGGATCTTGTAATAGAGGAGAAGAATGATTGCTCTTAGACTTAGGCGATGATTGTAAATCTTTTGAGTGGGATAGGGTTTGCATGGGATTGGTCAGGGATGGTTCATGGGTGATAGCTGTAATGCTCTGCATGGCCACTTGGCTGATAGTTCGTGCCAAGTGTTCTCGAGTGTCACTATTAACAGGTGAGTTAGAGACGTGAGTAGTGGTTAATGGGATATTGATTGTTTGTAATTTTGGACTATAGGGGATGTCTTTGGTTAAATCAGTAGAGTAATTTTTGGTTGTGTAAAAATTAGTAGTTTTGCCAGGATGTAAATAATTATTTGTGTTTAGGTCTTATGACACGTGTGTGCCACTTGTCTGAATGGAAGTAGAAGGATGCATTGGTTGCATCGAAGGGGTTTCATTTGGGAACAACAATTGCTTGGAGAAGCTAGAGAAGTTGGAATGTTAGTGAGATTTCCAGACTCCCTGTTTTCCTCAGCAAGCAGTGAAAAACTATTGGTGGAGGGAAGATCAAACGCTTGGCGTTCGGTAGATTCATTATTATGAGTACTAATGGGACTGTCACTATAGGAAATATACTTCATTTTGTAAACAAGCTTTTGAGTATTTAAGAATTTACCTGTGTCTACATCAATAATACAAACATTAATACCTGTCCCAGGAGAATGGTTAGTCTTTGTTGGCATCTCTTTTGACTTGTGAGTACTGAAAGTTCTACGCTTGTTAAAATGGATTGTGTGACATTGTTGTTTTTGTTGTTGTTGTTGAGATGCTGTTTCTTGCTTGAGAACTACCTCTGGTTCTTTGTTGTTGTTAAGAAGTTCATCCAGTGTTCCTTTCTGATGCGGAGTGGTTGGGTGTTGAACAGAGCAAGCATGCATAGTGTGGCCGCGATGTCCACATAGATTGCATAGGAAGTTCTCCCCCTCACAAAAAATCTCCTTCTTATGGGAGCCTATGTAGATATAAGATTGCACTAGTTCCTCTAATGATACTTGTATGCACAGATGTGCGTATCTCCCACGGAGTGTAGACTTGTACAAGCATCAAATTTTAGAAGGGTGCCAATGGAGTTTCTATTTTTTTTTAGAATGGCGGTGTCATAGAATTCCGTCGGCAATTGTGGTATCTCACCCAGATAGCAGAGTATGTTTGTTTAGCTTTGCTGGCTACGAAGTTTGGTTCCCATCCTTTAAGGAGAGAAAGTGGCCATACACAAACCACGATCCATTTTGCAGCACTTTAACCATATTCTCCTCTTTCGTGAATGTGACAATGAAGTAGTCTGATTCTAAGTTGATTAATGGGAAATTCTCAGATACTTTCCATTGTTCTTGTATTTTTATTTTTAGATGGTGATGAAGGATCCTTTTACCAATGAGTTTGATGATTTAAGAGAATCTCCATGATGAGTATATGTATTGTAGATCCTTGTCTGTAAGTGAGATTTTCTTGATATCGGTGAGGGTGGGGACAACACAAATAGTTATTTAATATATTAAATAATTTTTTCAAATCTAAAATGATTTCAAGTTTATAAGTATTTACATGTATTTTGCGTAACATACACTTGTAATATCTATTCTTTTAATTTACAAGTTAAATCCCAATCTTTTTTTTTTTTACTTTAATAAATTGATTATTGTATTGCTGTCACGATCTAAAATTTCACTAAAGGTCGTGATAGCACCTAACCCCCAAGACTAGGTAAGCTAATCACACAATAATATAAAAATAATAAAATATAGTACAATAAGTCTGAATTTAACATAAACAGTGGAATAAAGCTCCAACAATGCCAATACAGAGGTAGATAAGTCAAACTCCAAAAAAAGAGATAGTACAGAGTCATGAGCTCTAAATTGAATATATAATGAGTCCCAAAGTATAATACTGTCTAAAATTAATACAACAGTATGAAATAAGGGAAGGGGACTCCAAGGGTTTGCAGTGTCCATGTAGCACTACCTTGAATTCTCTCGAAGATATCAAAAGCTCACTCGCTGCTACCATTAGCCGGATCTGCACAATACTATGCAGAAGTGCAGTATGAGTACATGACAACATGTACTCAGTAAGTATCAAGACTAACATCGATAGAGTAGTGACGAGGTTTAAGTCATGTGATACTCACTAGTCAATTAACATGTGCAATATATCAAATAATTGGCAACAAAAATATAACAACATGTAGTACCATCAATTCAACGAAGCAAGAGTTATAAGTTCATCACAGGTAATTCCATTTTGACAAAAAAAATTATCAGCCAATAACAGAGGCATAGAGTAGCATGTTAAAGCAACATGAAATCATGTAAAATGCATGACAAGCATAAAGAATTCACTTGCATGATCAAGAGTGTCACCCTTAAACTCCACTCATCATCAATATTGAATGCCACCCATACACTCCGCGCACTATCCAACAAGAATGCCACCCTTATACTCCATTAATATTAATCACACCAATCACAGTACTATAATCCACGTGTACACCATCAAGAGAGAAACATGAGAGGGCGGCCCTAGGGGGATGAATCCATATCCACACGGTGCCCGGCAAAAACCTCTTGCCATAACAATATTATCATAATTGACAATTTCACCATTATACTCCATACAACATCAAAATCAATAATGCAACCCTTATACCCCATACATCATCACAATGGCAATATCCACACAAGAGAAATCTCGCGCTAACATCTAATTAATCCGCTAAACATTTCCATATGTGCAAAAATTATAACAAATTCAAAATAACAACTTATCATCAACAAACATATTTTCAAAATTCATCAATAAGGTGAACAAGGACATAAAAATATTTAAGTGCGAATATGTGCTCAAGATATAAGACACGACTACGGCTAAATTAATTTAGCAATGATTCCACAAATGCCCGTCTTAACTAATTAGGAGATGATAATCCTTAAACATGATCTCTAGCATGAAAGAATAAGCTCACATAGTCATACAAATGATTACACATGTATCATAGAGAGCACACAATCAGACTAAGGCATAATAGAAGCCTAGAGTCTAATCCGATAATTTCTCATACATAGCACATGCATATACGCTCGTCACCTCGCACATACATCACTTATATATATACACACACACACACACACACACACTATAATTTGGCAAATAATGTCCAATCCTAAGGGTTATTTCCTCACGCAAGATAACGCAAGATACCTACCTAAAATGGGCAAAATAAACTCTCTAAAATCGCCTTTCGTTTAGTAACAACCTCCGAACGGATAGAATCTAACCAAAAAGAAATCAATAACGTCAAACAAAGCCAGAGGAATCAATTCTAAATAATAAAGCTTCAATCTTTAATTAAATTTCCAAGACTCAACAAAAGTCAACCCGGCCCACATGGTCAAAACTCGAGTTAAGGAATAGATCCCGGCTACACACAACCCCACGAGTCCAAATATATGATTAGATTCCAAAATCAAGTTCAAATCGACTCCCAAATTCCCAATTTTTACTCTCTGGAATTTATAGTCAAATCCCCCAAATTTCTCTTTCATAACCCATAATCAATATGTAATTAATCCATGGTGAAACAAGATATAATATCAAAATCAAGTAGAAATCACTTACCCTCCAAAGTATGGTGTGAATCCCTCAAAAAATCGCCTATAGCCGAGCTCCAAAACTCCAAATAATGAAAAATGAGCTAACGCTTTGGAAAATAAGACTATCCAGTGGTTTCCGCATCTCTAGATAAAATCCTCCCATCTACACGTCTAGCATGTGCGGTCCATAACTGCACATATGTGCCCTTCTCTCATCCGGCCAAACCTCGCAGGTGCGGACCCCCTTCGCAAATGCAATATCCTATTTTGCGGACCTATTCGCAGAAGTGGTTAGCCTTTGCAAAAGCGACCATTGCCAACCAGCCTCCTCTTCACATCTGCGATCCCACTGATCGCAGCTGCGATTTTGCACTTGTACACCCCATCTCCGTAGGTGCGATGCACCCGCACCAGGTCTTCCAACATGCATCAAAATGGTCCGGAACCTATCCGAAATATACCCGAGCCTACCAGAATACCGTCCAACCTTACCAACAAGTCTCAAAATATGACATGGACCTACTCGAGGTCTCAAAACACATAAAGTGACGTTAAAATCACAAATCGCACCTCAATTCAAAGTCAAAGAACTATCCAAACTCTCAACCTCCAAACTCACACAGAACTACGTTTAACCAACTCGAAATGACCCCAAATTTGAACACAAGTCATAAATCACCACGCCAACCTATCTTAAGGATCGAAATCTCAAACGTACCTCAATAATCAAAAAGTCAACTATGAGTCAAACTCATCAATTTTCCAAACATTCAAACCATCAACTTTTGGTAATTGGCCACAAAGTATCCTAGGAACCTCCAAATTCAAGTCCGGACATACGCCTAAGTCCAAAATCACTACGAACCTATTGGAACCATCAAATCATGAATCTGAGGCTGTTTATACAAAAATTAAACCTTGGTCAACTCTTACAACTTAATCTTCCGACAAAAAACCTAGTGTCCCAATTCACTACAAAACCTTTCCAGAACCAAACCAACCATCCCCCGAAGTCACAAAACAAGAACCAAGCATACGAAAAATATCAAATAGGGAAATGGGGCTTAAATACAAAAAATGATCGGCCGGGTCATTACATTCTCTCACTCTTAAATAAATATTTGTCCTCGAACGTGTTTACAATCGTACCTGAAGTGCCGAAAATGGGGATATCTGCTCCACATATCATGCTAGGTCTCCCAAGTCGCCTCCTCGACTGGCTGACTTCTCCACTGAACCTTCAACGATGCAATTTATTTCGACCATAGCTTACGAACCTGCCATCTAAAATGGCCACCAGCTCTTCCTCATAAGTCAGAATCTCATCTAACTACACAGTGCTGAAATCTAAGACATGTGACTTATCTTCATGATACTTCTAAAGCATAGAAATATGGAACACCGGATGAACTCCTCAAAGACTAGGAGGCTAAGCAAGTCTATAAGTTATCTCACGGACTCTCTCCAACACCTTAAATTATCAATAAACCTCAAGATCAACTTGCCCTTCTTCCCAAACCTCATCATGTTCTTCATAGGAGAAACTCTAAGAAGAACCTTCTCTCCCCCAAGAAAGCCACATCATGAACTCTTCTATCAGCATAACTCTTCTGCCTGGACTGAGCTGGGCGAAGCCTCTCCCGAATCAACTTCACCTTCTCCAGAGCATTCCGGACCAAGTTTGTGCCTAATAACCTAGCCTCAGCGGGCTCAAAACAACCAACCAAAGAACAACATCGCCTCCCATATAAAGCCTCATATGGATCCATCTAGATGCTATACTGGTAGCTGTTATTGTAGGAGAACTCCACTAGAGGGATAAACTAGTTCCACTGACCTTCGAAATCGATAGTGCATTCCTTCAACATATCCTCAAGGATCTGAATGGTCCGCTCGGGTTACCCCTCTGCCTGAGGGTGAGCAATACTCAACTTAACCTATATTCCCAACTCAAGCTGAACCGCCCTCCAAAAGTGTGATGTAAACTGAGTGCCGTAGTCTGAGATGATAGAAACAGGTACACCATGCAAGCAAACAATCTCCTTGATGTAGATCCTAGCTAACTGCTCTGAAGTGTAGGAATTCATGACCGAAATGAAATGTGCCGACTTGGTCAACCAATCGATAATGACTCAAATGGAATAAAACTTCCTCAAAGTCCATGGTGACCCTACCACAAATTCCATAGCAATGCACCCTTACTTCCATTATGATATATCAATCTTCTGAAATAAACCACTCGATTTCTGATGCTCATACTTGACATGTTGGCTATTCAAACACCTAGAAACATGCCCAACAATGTCTTTCTTCATCCTTCTCCACCAATAATGTTGCTTCAAGTCACGATACATCTTTGTAGCACTTGGATGAATAGAATACCACGAACAATGGGCCTCCTCAAAAATAAAATCCCTCAAGCCATCGACATCAGGAGCACAAACTCGGTCCTAAAGTGGTAACACATTATCATAACCAATAGTCACCTCCTTAGCATCATTGTGTTGCACCACATCCTTAAGGACAAGCAAGTGAGGATTATTATGCTGAGGAGCCTTGATTCGCTCACACAAGGACGACTGAGATACAATACAGGCAAAGACTTTGCTCGGCTCCGAAATATCTAATCTCACCAATCTATTAGCCGACGCCTGAACATCCATAGCTAAAGGTCTCTCCACAGCTAGCATAAATGCTAAACTCTTCATGCCCTACGTCTTCCTATCAATGCGTCTGCAACCACATTGACCTTCCGCAGATGATAGATAATAGTGATATCATAATCCTTCAACATCTCTAACCACCCGTGCTGCCTTAAATTTAAATCTTTCTGTGTAAATAGATGATGAAGACTATGGTGATCTGCATACACCTTGCAAGACACGCCATATAAATAGTGCCTTCAAATCTCGAGCGCGTGTACAATAGTTGCTAGCTCCAAATCATGCACCAGATAGTTCTTCTCATTGGGCTTCAACTTGAACGATGCATAGGCAATCACCCTACTGTCCTGCGTCAACCCCAATCCTGAAGGCAATACCAAAACTGGAGTTGTAGTCAAAGGAGTCTTGAGCTTCTGAAATCTCTCCTCACACTCGTCAGACCACTTGAATGGAGCATCCTTCTGATTCAACTTGGTCAATGGAGCTGCAATAGATGAGAAACCCTCCACGAGTGATGATAGTAACCAGCCAAACCTAGAAAACTCCTGATCTCAGTATCGGTAGAATGTCTGGGCCAATTCTAAACTGCCTCAATCTTCTTCAGATCCATCTTAATCCCTCACCAGACACCAATGGCCCAAGAATGCCACAAAATCCAACCAGAACTCACATTTGGAGAGCTTAGCATATAGTTTCTTCTCCCTCAAAACCTGAAGCACCATCCTCAAATAACTCTCGTGTTCCTCCTTATTAAGGGAATATACCAAGATATCATCAGTGAACACCATGACAAAAGAATCCAAATAAGGTTGGAACACACTATTCATCAAATGTATGAATGTTGTTAGGGAATTGGTCATGCTGAAAGACATCACCAAGAACTCATAACGCCCATAACGGGTCTTGAAAACCATCGTAGGAACGTCTGAAGCTCTGATCTTCAACTGATGATATCCTGATCTCAAGTCAATCTTGGAGAATGCTCTAGCACCCGAATATGGTCAAACAAGTCATTAATGTGAGGTAGTAGATACTTATTCTTGATGGTAACTTTGTTAAATTGTTTGTAGTCAATGCACATTCTCAGAGAGCCATCTTTCTTTTTCACAAATAGTATCGGTGCACCTCTAGGTGAAACACTCTGCCTAATGAAACCTTTATCCAACAATCCCTACAGCTGTTCAATTAATTCCTTCAACTCTACTAGAGTCATGTGATACGATGGAATAGATATGGACTGAGTATCCGGTGCCAAATCAATACCAAAATTAATGTCCCTATCGGGTGGCATACCAGGTAGGTTATAAGGAAACACATATAGAAAAATCTCTTAGTATGGGGACTAAATCAACTGTTTGAGTATCGATACTGACATCTATAACAAAAGCATATCCCTTCTCAACCATTCATTGAGCCTTCATAGAAGAAACCACTCTACTATGAATATGACACAAGGAATCCTTTATTCCAACCTTGCAAACTCCAGCATAACCAATGTCATGGTCTTAGCATGACAATCAAGAATAGCATAGTATGAAGATAGCTAATCCATATCCAAAATCACGTCAAAGTCCACCATATTAACTAGCAAAAGATCAACCCTCGTCTCAAAGCCCCCAATAGTGAACACACAAGAACGATATATACGATCCACCACAATAAAATCCCCAACAGGTGTAAACTCATAAATAAGAGTATCCAAGGAATCATGAGACATATTCAAAAATATGAAGCAAATTAGGATGACACATACGAATAGGTAGAACCCGAATCGAATTATAGTGAAGCATCTCTATAATAGACAAGAACAATACCCGTAATGGCTGCATTTGATGCGACTGCCTCAGTCCTACCAGGGAAAGCATAATAGCCGGCCTTGCCTCCCCCTCTAGGACAACCCCTACCTGCTTGTCCCCACCTCTAGCTGGCTGTATTGGTGGTGTAACATCTAAAGCGGGAATCATAACCTAGGTATCCTACTGAGATACACTCATCTAAAGTCCGGGAGAATCTCTCATGATATGCCTCATATCACCACACTCATAACAACCTCTTTACAGACGTGGCTGCTGGAACTGAGTCTATCCACGATGACTAGAATAACCGATGTATGAACCTCGAACAGGAGGTCCATTGAAGGATGAAGTCTGGTACGAGTGCTTTGAAATCCAGGGCTAGCTGGACCACTACGTAAGACCTGAAGTGCTGGCTAAACTAGTTAACTAAATGACCTCTACCATATTAACCCTTAGCCCAAGAGTAGGAGCCACTAAAACTACAAGGCTTCTTAGTATCCCTCTCCTGCCTATATATACGCTCTAACCTCCTAGCAATCTCGACAGCCTGATGAAATACAGTCTTAGTTTCCATCTCCCGTGTCGTCCCAAATTTAAGGCTATAAGTGAGTCCCTCAATAAATTTACGGACCCTTTTATTTTAGGTAGAAGCCAAAGGAGTTGCATAGCGTGATAGCTTTGTAAACCTCATAGCATATTTGATCACAATTATACCCTCCTCGAACAAATGCTCAAACTCACTACACAACTCATCCCTGCTGGTCTGTAGGATAAACTCCCCCAAGGAAAGATCTGAGAACCAGGACTATGTAAATGGTACTGCACTAACTGGCCTAATCATCTCATAAGTCTTCCACTATCAGTATGATGGCCCCGTCAACTTAAAGGTAGTAAAGTCGAACCCGCTTGACTCCACCAGACCCAAAGTACACACAGTATGATGACACTGATCCAAGAAACCTAGTGCATCCTCAGTAGCCCCTCTACTGAAATGGGAAGGATGAAGTCTCTAAAGCATCTCCATCCTCTTCTGCTCCCAGCAGACACAACTGGCCCTATCTCGGGCTGAACTGTAACTATTGGCTGCATTGGCATAAAACTCGGTGTTTGATAAACATGAGCCAGCTGCTCTAGTGTATGTGTGGCAGGAGTCTGAGCTCCTCCCCCAGCCTGTGAAGTAGCTGGTGTAACCGCAATTAACCCTGCCTGAGTTAAGCTCTCAAACTATTCACAAAGTGAGCCAAAGTCTCGATGTATCAATAGACCCCTCAGGTGGCCGAGCGGGTCCCACCTGCTCAACGTGATCGGGTTCCTACTCCTCAACTAGAGCTACTGGTTTTCTAGCAGGGGACCTATCTACGGTATGTGATCCACCTCGACCACTACCTCGGCCCTGGCCTCTCGCGATTTTAACAGGGGGCACTGGTGCCTGCTTAGCCGATCACACAGAACGTGTCCTTAATATCTGTGAAAGAATAAAAGAGTAAAGATTCAAACTATGGAATAAACAAATTCACACAATAAATAATGATGGACAGTGAAGTTTACTAATAGTCTGGTAGCTTCTCGAAGATAAGTATAGACATATTTTTACCGATCCGTAAGATTCTATTGGACTTTTTCATGACTTGTAGAACCTATGAACCTAGAGCGTTGATACTAACTTGTCACGATCTAAAATCCCACCAAAGTTCGTGATGGCACCTAACCTCCAAGACTAGGTAAACAAATCACAAAATAATATAAAAAAACAAAACATGATATAATAATTCTGAATTTAAGATAAACAGCAGAATAAAGCTCCAACAAAGCCAGCACAGAGGTACATAAGTCAAACCCCCAAAAACTAGGTCGTAGAAAGTTATGAGCTCTAAACTGAATACATAACGAGTCTCAATGTAAAATGTTGTCTAATGTAATATAACAGTATGAAATAAGGGAAGGGGACTCCAACGGTCTGTGGCGTCCATGCAGCACTACCTTGAATCCTCTTGAAGATATCAAAAGCTCACTCCCGAGGTCCACTGCTATCAACACCCGGATCTGGACAAAAATATATAAAAGTGTATTATGAGTACGGAATAATATGTACTCATTAAGTATCAAGGCTAACCTCGGTGAAGTAGTGACAAGGTTCAAGTCATGTGATACTCACTAGTCAAACATGTGCAATATATCAAATAACTGGCAACAAAAATATATACCATAAACTCAAAGAGGCAAGAGCTATCAGCTCATCGCAGGTAATTCCATTTTTACAAAAGAATTATCACGACTCCAAGTTCCCTCCGTAGGATGTCGTGACGGCACCTAGTCTCAAGACTAGGTAAGCCTAACAGCATGCGAAAACATTGAATAAAAACTTAGAATCTCAAAACTTCAGCAATTACATAAATAAAATTTGTAACTTAATACGTACAACTCCCAAAATCTGGTGAGATATAAGCCACAAGCTCTAAATAACAGTGCTGAACAATCCTATACATCACTGTCTATAAAAGTGTAATGAATTAAGGAAGAACAAGATAGAAGGGGACTTTGAGGCTTGCGGATGCGGGCAGGTGTACCTTGAAGTCTCCAAAATAACCTCAGCTCGCTAATGTCGGGACTGATATGAAGTACCTGGATCTGTACAAAAAGATGTGCAGAAGTATAGTATGAGTACATCACAACGGTACCTAGTAAGTGTCAAGCCTAGCCTTAGTGGAGTAGTGGCGAGGTCAAGTCAAGGCCCTACTAGTAACGATATAATGATAATGGCAATGGAAATGAAACAATAAAAAATTTACAGAACTTTAACAATGGAGAATCAAGACAGTTAATACAGCAGAGGAAGAAACAAGGATTTACATGTTAAGGAAATAGGCAACCAAGGTAGATACAACAAATATAGGAAGATCAACAAGGGTCACTACCGAGGTACCGCCTCGTAGTCTCAAATCATAAAAATAACTCATAGTCTTTCCTTATATCACCACGGGGGCCTATACATTTAGTTTTAAAAAACATTTTTCCCGAAATAGCACCCCGCGTTTTAGCCCACCTTATCACACCGCATGGCTTCTAGTAGTTCCCTTACTAGCCACTCGTGCCAAGCCCACCTTATCTCACCGCATGCATTTCAAAACCCAGACTTTATACCACCACATGCGTATCAATATCATAACATATCACAATTCGCACCTCAAGTGCCCAATATCACAACTTGCCAGAAAAGCCAACAATAACAAAATTTCACAATAAGGAGTCCATTGCTCAACCACAATGTACACAAAGTCTCAACAATAATAACCGGAGAGTAAGTCAATAAAATGATATTTCACAACATACACTTTGCCTCAATAGAAACTGTTGATACCCAATTTTTCCCTGTATATTTGTTGATATGCAAAATACTTTCAGAATAGCATATGTATGCATATATAAGTGTGTCCGAATATTTTAGTATTTTTCCTAATTTTTAAAAGATTTTTAAATCGCTTTATTGCCCTATTTTAGCAGTATAAAAACGAATAATTATTCCTCAAATTATTATTTTGGTGATTAATTTATATTATTCTCATATTTATCCCAAAATATAGCTAAGGTGATTTTTACACATTTTAATTTATTTAGTATTTTTAAAGCTAAATTGCATATAATTGTAATATTAGCCTATTTTAAGAATTAATTGCGTTTATAATTATAAAATTGATTCCAGTATTTTTAATTTAATATTTATGTATTTCTAATTAATTTAGCACCTTTAATTTGTTTTCAGAAATTATTTTACTATTTTTATAAAATAAAAAGGGAAAAAGTGGCTATTTAAAATCTAGCCCTATTTTATTTCAATTGTAGCCCAAATAGACCACCACAGCTAACCCAATTTCAATCCCAATTGGACCGGACCAAATCCTAAATTTACCCGCCCATGACCCAATTTAAAAAAACCCGCCTGGCTCCCCTTTTGATCCAGGCCGTTGATCATTTTGATCAACGACCACAATTCCCCCTTCCTTTTTAATTTCCAAACCCCCAACCCTAATATCATTTCACTTAATCAGCCGCCTCTAAACACCCCCTTCTCTCAAACTCTCTCGATCCTTCCTGGAACCCTAATCGTCTCCTACCACCTCCACCGTGAAACCCACCGTAGATCATGGCTTCTCAGGCCATGGGAGTCCTATACTCACCTCCTATTACTCCTATGTGCCTGGTACCTGAAGATTCGAGGTCTGACCTCGAAGGTTTTCATCCAGACCTTTGCCGGCTCGAGGTTTCATGACCATCTCCGGCCTTGCTCCGGCGTATCCTGGTCTTCTGAGCCTGATTCTAACTTCTCCGACTCAGATCAATGATCTTTTCAAAGCCTTTCTCATTCTAGGGTTCTTTTGAAACCCTAACCCTTCGAGGTTTTTCTCCGATTCTTTTTAGATCTGTTATGTATCTATGCTCTACTTGAGTTTTCAAACGATTTCCCTAACTTTTATTTTGAAAATTACTTTCAACACCCTTCTTTTCCGATTTAGGGTTTTCTGGAAAGTGTTTTAAGTGTTTTATCATTTTTCTTCTTTGTTATTCGCGTGTTTGCCTTTGCTGTGTTCTCGTATCATCTTTTGTATGCCTCTCTTACTGTGTTTTCCTATACTATGGTCTCATAGACTTCTCTACTGTATTTTTTTACCATGTTCTTATATGTTTATCTTACTGTGTTTTCCTATATGCTTTTCCGCTATACTTTTCCGGTGTTCTTGTGTTCTTCTACTGTATTTTCCTGCTAAGTTTTTAAGTTTCTCTGTTTGCCTTCTATTGAGCCCTGTTTAAGTTTTTTCTAAGCATGCTTTTTCTACTGTTCGTATCAATATTTGCCATTATGTTCTTTGAATCCTTCTACTGTGATTGCATGTTACTTTGCTATCATATTCTTCACAAGTTCTGTTGTTGAAGAAGCCCGTCCTTTTCTGAAACTTCTGAATATGATTTTGATTCAATTGCCTGCCCTCTCATCCTTGCTTTATGGTTTGCTTGAACTAGGGTTTAATTTCAAAACCCCTAACTCTGTCAGACTAACTTTGAGTCTCTAAACTGAGTTTACGCCTTTGTTTTCATACAATGTTGAACCTATTGCTAAATTCTTCTACACTGGATTCAATCTACCGATTTTTACAAGGGCATGACAAAGTTTCCTTCATGTTTAACGTGTATGTATGCTTTTATATGTGATGAATCTTTCTTCAAAAAAGGTCAAACTTGTGATTGATTCAGAATTCCTATTAAATAGGTCTAATTGATTTGTTTGCTGATTTTCCTTAAGTTAAAAATCTTTCCCATCTTTCTGACTTGGTTCATTCGTACGAAATCTCTGGCCTCAAATTTCTTGGCTGTTAATTAATTTTCTTTCCTTAAATTGTACAACCGTGTATTTCAAAGACCTTGTCCTTAAATAGCCTTTATGTATTTGCCCCTAATTTACTACTTTGCACAAAGTGTTTGATTAATTTCTTTCCTTAATTGGTTTTACCCGTTTGAATCTGAATCCCTTAATTAAGGGAAGCCTTGTGTAATTGATTGACAATCAGTTTTCAAACTATTTTCTTACCTTATTTCTGCCTGCTATCTGCACTATGAATACACTACTTTTCTTTCACACTTCACACGATTTTAATAATCCTCCACTACTACAATTCATAATTCTTCTGAACTCTTACTCTCACATAATAGAACTCCCTCTTCTTGTCTGCATTCTGACTTTCACAAGACTACTGCTTTTCCTATTTGTTTCCTTGAAACTGGTATGTCCTAGTTCTATATAACAGCATCAAACACAATGTGTTTACTTACAGCTTTCTACATCTCTGTCTCTTTACTACTTCTGCAGATTTAAATACTTAAACTAGCATGTTGATTTCTTTTGTTTGTTTCTGTTATGAACTCCTCTTCCCTATTCCCTTTATGTGCTTTGAGTTACAGTTTAAAACATGACAATATGCAAGTTATTGTCTATGGATTAAACTTGATCCCTTATGGATCCTAACCTCTAAACAATATGTTCTAGTAGGCTTATGGGTGTGCCAGCATCGCTCATTATTGGGTTATGCCCATTAGCCTGCATTTATCTCTTGCAATTCCCCGCTCCTTATATCCCTATGTGTACTGTTTCCCTTTCCCTTTTCCCTCTTGGAATTCTGCACTTGCACTCTCCCTCTTAGTTCCCAAGTTCTGCCCCCCTCTTGTGAGCCTTGCCTTGGGACCTTGAGTTCCCTCTGAACTTGGACACCTGAGTGCTGGCCCTTCCACATTGCATTTTGGCTTAATATGGTGATACATTTGGGTGTAAGCACTGCCCGGAGTTCTTAAGAAGCTCTTAGGGAACTCTGACACACCCAAGTGGTAGAAAGGCATTGAACATTGATCTTTGGAGTTGGTTTACTGCATACTTCAGATAGGAAGTCTGAATCAGGCTCTCCTTGGTTGTAATTTTCAATTTCTGATGTATTTTATTCACTTTATTTTCTTTGGACTGTAATAACTTTGTAATAAACTTTTAGGGATGATTAGTGAAAAGGGAGGTGTAACCATGCATGTGCAAGGGTAGATAACTTGCCTATAGGAATCTTTAATTTCGGCATTTTTCATATAGTTACCATGCTTATAAGACTTCTGCATTTTTGATGTAGTTACCATGCCTATAAGACTCCTGCATTTTTCATGTAGTTACCATGCCTATAAGACTCCTGCATTTTTCATGTAGTTACCATGCCTATAAGACTTATGCAATTTTTTACATAGTTACCATGCCTATAAGACTTATGCATTTTTTACATAGTTACCATGCCTATAAGATTTCCGCATCTCATTTAGCTACCATGTCTATAAGATATCTGCATCTCATTTAGCTACCATGTCTATAGGGATCCTGCACTTTCATGTAGATAATATGTCTATAGCTCCTTCACACGCACGTAGAGAATATGCCTATAGGTCCTTTCTGATTCTTGCATACCCGCTTTTCACTAGGCAAACTTATCTATAGGTTCTAATAACCGAAAAAATGTAATCAGATATCACGTCACACTTAGATATCATGTTATAGAATTTTTGTACTCTTCTATTTCTATAACAACGTTTTAAGTTGACAAACACATAGAAAGCATGCCTATAGGGGTTCTAATTCAAATCTGAATCGCCTCATTCGTTGGGTAAGTTAAAAACTAGCAGCAATAATGTATTACCAATGATAGAACTTGTGCTCGCTTTTCTTTTTAACTAGGAACTTTCTTTATACCTGAATCGATCTGCAATCAGTTTTCTTCTTTATTTCTAAAACCAGTAGATATCATGCCTATAGGTTCTGTCTAACACGTAGGCAAGCCTTAGGGTAAAAGTTATAAACTGAATCAGTCTTTATTAATTACAACCAGCGGGCAGGTCTAATTCAGACTTCTTATCTGAAAATATGTGATAAATCAGCCTGCTTTAACTTTTAAGTTCAATCAGACCTTAATCAGTACGTGCAAGACATGCTAAACTATATGCTTTTCTTTGATCTAAGGAGGCCTGTTTGAGCCTTATTTGTTTATGTGCTTTCCCCATACTTGTTATATGTGTTCTTGCTTGTCGCCTTAGTATTTTTACCTTTGAAACTATAAAAGTCCAACTTCCCTTCCCTTTAGGATTAGTAGTCCTAAATGCCTCCGGGATTGATAGGATTGGGGCGGGTAATAGCATGCAATAAGAAAACGAGACTATTCCGCGCTTTAATACCTTAACAGGGTGGGAAAGGGTAGAAATGGATATAATGACCATGCGATAACACCACGTGTATAAGTGATTATCGGGTGTTGTGTGGGGTGATCCATATTATTTATAAACCTAGGACCCCCCTCTCTTTTACTTGTTTATTTCGTTGTTTACTTTCAAATTTCAAACTGTTTTTCTCAAAATTCAGCTTTCCTTCCGTTTCTTTTAACTTCATCAATTTGCAACCATTATGTGAAATCCCCTCTTATTTGAAAGTCTTACTTGCTTATATGTTATTTGTACTTACAGTCACAACAGTAGCTTGACCGGGAACCACACTAGTGGATTCTGAGTGGTGCCTAACACCTTCCCCTTGGAATAATTTCAAGCCCTTACCCAATCTCTGGTTATCCAAACAAAAACCCTTCTTAGTGTCCTAATGCACTTAAATCATTAGGTGGCGACTCTCCAATTCTCTTAAACCCAATTCCCAAAAGGGAACGAGTTGTCCTTCCAAATGTCATAAACCCGATTTCGCGAGAAAAAGGGGGCGCGGCACCAACGATCTCATCTAATCCAATACAACTACTCTAGTGACATGACATATCAATACAATCTAAAGCCACAACTCGTGCAATCCGCACACCAAATAGCAACAATCCGAACGTACTCAAATCATGAAAAATGACTCAAATGAAAGAGTTGTACCGCAAGCTCGCCAGCACCACCACAACACAATGCTGAGAACCCATCACACGTCGTAGAAACAAATCACACGAATCCAACCCGTAGGGTCATACCTCCACATAACTTCACTGCAATACGCGACCCTATCCACACACTGGTCCACATGAAACACCTCAAGTTACTATGCTCAAAATCAAAAACCGCGCGAAGTTGATGTTTAGAGCCAAAGCAAACCATCATACCCACGGCGAAGCAATTGACATAACAGTACACAAACCCGAAAGGATACAGCCGATACGCCATCCGCCGAGCAATACCCAATAATCTTCCCGCTCGAATTCCACTGAGAGGCCCCAATAAAACCGCACCACATGTGCCTATAACCAACAAATCCTAACGCCTCGCATCACGGAAAGATAACTCATAGATATCCCCAGACCACTAATAAGCTCAATAACAATCGAATCAACACATCCCTCAACAATACAACTCGGAGTCAACCAAGCCAACTCGATGTAGAACACACCTCCATATTGGCCTACTAATGAACCCTTTATCAAGGAGTTCCTAAAGCTGCTCCATCAACTCCTTTAACTCCGTTGGTGCCATACAATACGGTGCCAGGCACAAAATCAATACCGAAATCAACAACCCTGTCCGGCAACATGCCCGGAAGCAAGAAACACATCCGAAAAATCCCTCACCACCGGATCTGAATCAATGGTGGGAGTCTCTGCACTGACATCCATCACAAAGATCCAATAAGAAAAAGGCAACCCTTCCCAGCCATCCGCTGGGTCTTCAAAAATGAATCACCCTACTGGAAACATAATTTGTCGAACCTTGCCACTCAATCCGTGGCATCCCAGTCGTAGCCATCTTCGCCGTCTTAGCGCAACAGTCCAGAATAGCACGACACTGAGAACCAGTCTATGCCCAATATCACATCCAAAATTTACCAAGCAACAAAGGATCCACTCGGGTCTCCAAACCTCCAATAGTTACAACACAAGACCGATATACGCGGTCCACATCCATGACCTAACCTGTTTATGCGAACTCCCAGTTTTCAATTCCATACAGCACGCGAATCACCATATCCGATCCCAATTCCGCCGTCCGAATATACAACATACCTCTAATACCCAATCATCCCATGAGAGGTACTCCTATAATTCTTCTGTGCGACCAAGCAAACTCGAATATCAGTAGTCGATCAAACAAGAGAGTGCCACAATACTAATGAAGTATCCTTAACTCAAACACATCGCCCTTCCTCAAATGTATACCCTCATCAAGTCACACCAATCAGTGATCTCATTTATCTAGTCATCTGAACTGTCCATGCTACCTAAGAATTGGTGACCTTCCTTTCAAAACTGAACCGTGACCTTACACATGAAAATCTCAATCCTACACAACATACCGCATCTACCATACCATCCGAGGATAAACATGAGAACTTCATATCCCTTCCGAGCCACAAACAACTACGTACTCAACTAGCCAAGAACTTTCCATTGATTCCACCTAGAAGGAAATCATTATACATTCCATGCTCCTCGTGCTCGTAGAAAATATACATCTCTAACCGTGGTAGAAACCATCATGAACTCTCCGAATTTCATTTGCACAAAACTAAACCGTCAGGACTGGATCCTTCTCACATCAACCAAGCTACGCAGGCCACTAAAACCCAAGAGCATTGCCGCGAAACACCTGTAGAAACTCATTACCTCGTAAGCACCCAAAGAACTAATCATATCCTTACCATGCCGATCCGACCTACTACCAAGCTATCCCATCTATCCGAGTTTCCTTTTGATTTACCTTCAACTTGATACTCCTTCTTGCTATAACACCACAATTTCCTCAACCCAGACTCACCACACGAGACCCAAGCATAAAACCACACCGTCTAAGGCTCATAAGCCGCTGAATACTCTCTTAACTATTCCTAAAAGCACCACATTCAAAATACCTACCCTAAAGGAACTTCCTGCGAATCCAAAGTCATTACCTTTACCTTCCTGATACTGATATATAGAATCCCATAATGATATAGAACTACTACGAGCCTTGAAACCCTCCAATGCAAACCTCAGTTTCTAGCCAAATATATGACTTGAAAATCTCCAATTATTACATGTAAAATCTTGAACCCATTAGAAACATTCTCGAGAGTCATCCACTCTACTCAAATTGCAATTAGACCGATCAGACGAGCCGGACGATCTGTGCCTCAATAGCACCCCGACACCGCAAAATGTAACCTCACCTTAATGCAACCAAGCAACTTCCTGTTCTATGTACCGTACATCCTTTACCAATAATAACTCAAGTCATTCCGTGATTCTTATACACCCGTAAAGCATAATACAACCCCTATTCAAAATTTTCCTCACTCGAATAATCCTCGATCTAACCCTCTGTAATCCATAACTAATTCACCAGTATACCTCAAACTGGAACCAACATAGCATATAACCATGCAATCAATCGATCAATAGCAGACTCCCCCACTTGGCATCAAGCCATAGATCAAAACACACGAAGACTCACAATGCCCACACTCTCTATTACTGCCATAATACATAGTGAGACTCAACTAAATCCTTCATAAGCTCATGAAACACAACTATCTAGTATTTCAATTCATCTGAAACTTCGCATTCACCCTCGTAACAGTCAAGCCCACTCTTTTAAGCGATCCAAATTCAAATTGCAACACATATATTTCACTGGTACAAGAGGTCTTCCAACAAATAGCAAAAAGGATCACACAAACTTCAGAACACTCTGGAAGAGATAACCCACCCGTTTTACCTCAAACTAACATCTCTTCATACTCCCCCATAATCATACTATTACTCGATCACTTACCGTTCCTAAATCTGAACTTACCCCACGACGTGGAGTTTACTTCATTCCACAACTAGACAACACGAAAAGATCCTTCAACACACCCATAACTCGGGGCTATATATCAAACCAAGATGAAAATCAAGCACCAAGTCGTTCTTCCTACCCTCAAGTAGACTCTTCTTATCATATCTAAATCATGAACACATCACGCAATCACATCATGCTCATCACATAGCCATCCAGCCATCACTTCCACTAATAGGGACACTATCGGATATATAAGTCCAAAAGTACGTGCTCATACAATCAACACCTCAATGCTCAAGCTACAAGCAAAGCCCGGCCTCAAGTCCTCCAAACTAGCCAAACATCAACACACAGAAATCACATCTCGCCCCTCAATTCGAGAAATCACAAGCCGTCGATGCACAGTTGATACCGAGCGCTCATGTGCGCATACGAACGCGTGGAAGGAGTTCAAAGCATTTCAAGCTGAATCAATGTCGCACAATAAGAATTCAAGAATGTGGGATTTCCTAAAGGTTCTGCAGCCTTCGAGGATAAGTACAGACGTCTCTGCACCGATCCGCGAGACTCTACTAAACCTACTCATGACTCGTGAGACCTATGTAACCTAGGCTCTGATACCAACTTGTCACAACCCAAAAATTGCCTCGGTCGTGATGGCGCTTATCGTGAATCTAGGTCAGCCGACACAATTCCCGAAGTCAATCAGTATTCAATAAAAGTCATTTTTAAGCCATTAATTAATCAATAATCTCATAATGTAAGTCTAAACGAACAGTGCAGAATAAATACACAAGCCCGACATCGGGGTGTCACAAGTCACGAGCATCTACTAAGGTCTGAATACAATGAAGAGTCTGAAAATATACTAAACCAATCTAAGGAAGACAAGAGGGAGAAAAGCAGTGCTGCGAACGTCGGACAGCTACCTTGCTAACTCCAATGACTCTGCCACTGAGCAATCAACACCCGCTACCGGGTTCATAACTACCTGAATTTGCACACAAGGTGCAGGGAGTAATGTGAGTACGCCAACTCAGTAAATAATAAAAGTAAATGAAAGCCGAGCAGTAAGAAAACACATAAGCCACGTCATAACGCTACAGCAAAAGCAGTACATTTCCAAATTAGTACAGAAAATATTTACTTCATAAATCATGCTCAGTTTTGGTAAAACCTTTTAAAACAACTTTCAATAGTTTCAAACGAGTGATAAAACCGTGAGTAAAAATGATAAAAACGTAAACAGCCCCTCGGGCAAAATATGTACCATAAACTGCCCCTCGGGCATAATATCAACAAAACCAGCCCCTCGGGCTACCTCACAATCACTCGTAATCAGCCCCTCAGCATAACGTGAATCAAGAACCGCCCCTCGGGCAACATGGATCAAGGACAGCCCCTCGGGCAATAATATGAAATAACAACAGCCCTTGGGCTACAACACATCACTCACACTGGGTACCCGCGCTCACTGGGGTGTACAGACTCCGAGAGGGGCCCCTTACGGCCCAAGCGCAATAACAAGCCATCTCGTGGCATAATCAAACAGGCTCCCGGCCTCATATCAATCACAAGCCACCTCGTGGCATAATAAGTCAGGCCCTCGGCCTCTCATATATCACAAATCAGTACCACATGCTGAGGCGCGCAGCCCGATCCCATGATCCCTCGGCCTCACTCAGTCAGATCTCAGTCAAGCCCCTCGGGCTGACATTAAAACAAGTACTCAGCTCAGAATCATTTATGAAATCGAAAGGAGTGAATAAAACCGAGTTATGAAAACAATAAGAACATAGCATGACTGAGTGTAAACATTAAACCAAAATAGTAAGGTAAAACAGTAGTAAAAGCCCCTAGGGGTCCAAACAATCGGCACAAGGCCCGGACACGACATTTAGACCCAAACACAATAATAGTTTCCAAAATATAACAATATCAAATAGTTTTCAAGTAAAATACGCGACTTAATAGTCGTACGGGATGGACCAAGTCACAATCCCCAACGGTGCACGACCCCACGCTCGTCATCTAGCGTGTGCATCACCTCAAAGTAGCACAACGATGTGAAATCCGGGGTTTCATACCCTCAGAACAGTATTTACAATCATTACTTACCTCAATCCGGTCCAAATTCTAGCCTGTGGTGCCTTTGCCTCTCGAATCGGCCTCCGGATGTTCCAAATCTATCCAAAACAGATTTATACCATCAAAAATATGCTAAGGGAATAAAGCCCACTCGGAAATAACCAATTTATACAAAAAATCCCGAAATTGGCCAAACCCGACCCGGGCCCACGTCTCGGAATCCAATACAAATTACAAAACTAGAATCCTTACACTCTCACGAGTTCATACATATCAAATACATCAAAATCCGACCACAAATGGCCCCTCAAATCCCTAGATTTAGGTCTCCAATTTCCAAGCCCTAACTTCCAATTTGCTACTGATTTTCCCATATAATTCAAGCTTACAACCTTAAAAATCATCATAAAAATGAGTTTAGGGACCAAGGACCTTACCTCTAGAAGCCCTCTTGAATTCTCCCTTTAATTAGCTCTCCAAAGCTTCTTCCCGTTTGAAATGTTATGAAAAACCACTCAAAATCGCGAAGGGTGAAATAAACATATTCTGACCCAGCAAAACCGCACCTGCGGTTAAATGGTCGCATCTGCGCTACCGCTTCTACGGTCAAAGCACCACTTCTGCAGTTACTCACTTAAGTCCCATTTCCGCACCCGTGACCCAGGCTCCGCATCTGCGGGCCTGCAGGTGCGGATCACATCCCGCATCTGCGCCTTCTCTCACTTCGCCTGAGGCCGCTTCTGCGGCTCCATATCCGCTTCTGCGAGTCCGCACCTGCGGTCCCCTAGCCGCAGGTGCGGTTATGACAGTAATAGAAAAACTTCAGCTACCAAACCCAACTCAAAAATTTTCGTCAACCATCCGCAATCACCCCGAGGCCCCCAGGACCTCAACCAAAAGCACAAACAAGTCATATACCACATATACCAATCTTAAAAACACCTCAAACAACATCGAATCTACCAAATCACATCGGATTCAAGCCAAAAGTTTCAAAAATCTCCCGAATTCTGCTTTTGATAAAAAAGTCTATCAAACCACGTCCGAATGACCTGAAATTTCGCACACACATCCCAAATAACACAACGGACCTACTGCAACTCCCGAAATTCCATTCCGACCCCTATATCAAAATCTCACCTATCAACCGGAAAGCGCCAAAATTCCAATTTCGCCAATTCAAGCCTAAATCTACCACGGACCTCCAAAATACATTCCGATCACGCTCCTAAGTCCCAAATCACCTAACGGAGCTTACCAAATCATAAAAATTCAAATTCGAGATCAAATACTAAAAAGTCAAGACTGAGTCAAACCTTTCAAATTTAAAGCTTCAAGCTGGGAATCATCCTTCCATATCTATTCCGATTAACCTGAATACCAAAACCGCCGATTTACATTAGTCACCATACATAATACGGGGCTAGCCATGCCCGAGATCTTGCGAGCAAAGTGTAAAAGCTCAAAACGACCGGTCGGGTCGTTACAATTAATAACAAATATAAAGACAAAAAAATTGAAAAAGAATTATGATAAAATAAAATATCAATTGTTTAGTGTCGCCTTTTCACGATTACACTAATTGGAAAGGAAAAGTATGCCTTAGTGCCTGATGTGATACTAAAGCGCCCCCAAAGCGAGGCGAAGCGCTCAACATGTTTTGAGCCTCGCTTCAGGGCTTAAAGCGCGGCTTTGACAACATTGGTTCAAGTCCTTATAGTCATGCCTATTTGAAAGCCAATGAGTACTATATATATAGCAGTGTTTATGGTTCGGTTTGATACGATTTTGGAAAAGAAAAATCTACTGTACTATGTTAGAGGGGGAATAAAAGAAAAGAAACAAGAAGATCAAGACAAGATTAATAATTCAGCAGTAGCTATGTCGCATAGCTTTATGTAATGTTTCTACTGAAATCTTCGTATAGTGCAGCTTGAAAGGCACATGCCATGTTATTGTACAGCAATGATATAATTTACTTTAACACATTCAGCCAAAAGTAAAATTATACAATTGTTTTAATAATTTTTCAGCTAGTACTAAGTGTGCCAAAATAATGCATGTGATTAGATTCCTTGAACCATAAAACTTTTTATTTTTCATTTTAGCCATAGTATATGGATTATTACATTATGAGCAGAATACATACTTGAACTAGATGATTAATAACATTGCAGACAGAGGCAATTTTTTAAAATGATTATTTGGTTTCAGGAATACAAAATAATTGGATTTCAGAAAAGAAAAAGACAGTTTCATTTAACAAAATGGTTATGAAGAAAAAACCAGAAACGGAACTGCAAATATTTACAGTCTGCCCTCCAATGACATGTAGAGATCGCTGGATGTCTTCTATCCTTAGGAAGAAGAGAACAACAACAACGATTCAGTGAAATTCTACTAGTGGGGTCTGGGGAGGATAGTGTATACGTAGATATTACCCCTACCCCGAGGGGATAGAAAGGCTGTTTCCGAAATTCTATCCTTAGGAAGAAGAGAAAATGTCTTAATTTCTTGAAAGGACTTAGAAGTTTATCCGAATCTTAATTTCAAAGTGGTCCGATTTCGTCATAGGTGGCTCGAGATGGTATTCAATGGTTACAACTGTACCGATTGCTTTCGACTCTAATCATGTATACATAGCAATTGCATTCATTTTTTAACACGGTAAGTTTTGGATTTGCCTCTGAATTTGGTATGCAGTCTGCAGTAATCATGACAAGTTCCAAAACAATACTGAAAGAGATGTTCAATTACACTTACTATTTGGTGAAAAAATTAACCCAGATATATAATAGGCGTAATACATAAACAGGCCCTCAAACTTGGCCTTAGCTGGCAAATATGTCCTCCAACTTTGCGTGTGCACAAGTAGGCACCTCAACTTATATAAAGTTGAACACGTAAACACATGCTGACGTGGCACATAGGTTTTGTAGGTGTCTAGATGATCATTTTGTAAGTTGGAGCATTCAACTGACAAAGTGGAGACAAGTTAAGGTGCCTACTTGTGCACACTCAATTGGAGGGCATATTTGCCAGCTGAGAACAAGTTTGTCCTTATTGAATAGAACATAGGCAGTGTTACAGATCATTGGAAGAATATAAATCAGTGTTATCAAAGGCGAAAGCGCAAAAAAACTCTAATTTTCATTGGGGCTTTAAGCGCAAAGCACAAATACAGTGTGGGCTTTAATGAAAAAGGGCGTAAGGAAGAAAAAGATACAAATAGCTATGCGTAGTCCAAGACTAATAATTATAATTATGAATAATAAATTTATGGACAAAGAAATTAAAAACAATTACGACAAAGTTAAATATCAATTGTTTCGTGTTGCCTCTTCAGGATTACACACATTGGTAAGGCAAAGTGTGTCTTAGAGCGTTGATGACGATACTAAAGCGCCCACTAAGTGAGCCGAAGCGCTCAATATGTTTTGAGCCTCACTTCTGGGCTTAAGCGCGCCTTTGACAACACTGATATAAATCAGATCATAAGAATGAAAACATGAAAAGAAAAATAGGTTTTTTGATGAATTACATTAACAATAAACAAAAAATAGAACAAATATTAATATATTTTTTTTAAACTTTATACTATTAATGCATGTAACCGTTTTTCTGGTGATCCAAAAATGTTCTTCCTCATACAAAATGCAGCATTAAGAAACTCATCCATGGCTATAACTGAAGACCCTTTAAACCTTCTTTAGTATTAATAGAAGCTCTATGAATCATCTCTTTCACCATTAAATCTCTCTTTCTCATCTCCTTTCCTTGTGTTTCCTTCATAAGAATTTCAATTTTCTTCACTATCTCCTCATGCTTTATATCAGAGCTAATTATTCTAACACAAACTTTAAGCTCTTCCTCTAACATCTTTGCATTAAAAGGCTGCTCTGCTCCCAGTGGCCATCCAAGAATTGGAACTCCATTTGTAAAAGCCTCCATTACTGAATTTCATCCACAATGACTCAAAAAGCCGCCAACTGATTTATGTGACAAAATCTCCATTTGTGGTGCCCATTGTTGGACTATAAGTCCTTTTTTACTATATTGAATTCTTGGTAACCACTGATTTTCTTGATTAATATTTGATGAATTCCTATGTATCCATATGAAATTTACCCCACTAGATTCAAGTGCTCTGGCTAAGTTCTCTGTTTGTGACTCTACTAGTATACATTGAGAACCAAATGCTACATAAAAAACTGAATTTGGAGACTTGGAATCAAGATAATTTGTACAAATCTTTGAAATACTGTCTGCTTCTGATGATTTTCCAGCTCTTGCTTTACTACCAAGTGATGAAACAATTGATCCTATTGTCCATATTGGACAAGGGAATTGCTTTTTATAATAAGCCAACCCCATCAAATCCATCTCCCCCACTGTATTAAACAACATTCCATCAGTCTCTAGCCATTCTTGAAACATGGTCTGAGGAAATGGCACAGGTCCTGTAAAAAACATAAATACAGTTAGATCTCTCTATAACAACATCCCTATATAACAACACTTTACTATAAAAGCCAAGCTTTTCCGGAACCAATTTTTATGTTATGTTATAATATATGTTCTATATAACAGCACTTCGCTATAACATCCAAAAATATTCGTAACAAACGAGGCTGTTATAGAGAGGTTTGACTGTACATGTTGCAGAAGCATATTCGGCTTTATTTAAAGTCAAAATAGCACGGGCTAGCCATTTTTCGGACTCGTAATCAAAAAATAGCCGGCATTTGCGAAGTCATTAAAAAATAACCACTGTTTTGCTGAAACATGGAAAGTTCCAGCATAATATGCGGGATTATGGAGCTCCTGCATATAAACTTCCAGCATATTATGTTGGAACTCTAGGACACAGAAAGTTTCAGCATAATATGCGGGATTATGGAGCTCATGCATATAAACTTCTAGCATATTATGTTGGAAGCTCATATGTAAAAGATTCGAACTCCAACATATTATGCTGGAATATTTCCGGATTTTTAACAGTGTTTTCGTTCAGATTTAATCTTTACATGAAAAGTGGCCAAATTTCAATTACTTTTTGGAGTTGTGGCTATTTTTTAGTTACCGGTTGTCAATCTGACTATTTTTGAAATTAACCCTTTTTTAAGTGTACAATTGTTTTGCACCATCATGTTAAATTATCTACGATATTAGGTTACCGTATGTAACAAGCATTTTACCCAAATCTGAAAAAATACTGTATAGTAAATAACCTACTATGATATGGTTAATACATGTAAAAATGAGTATATAATTTAAATTATATACCCTTTTTAATATTTCCTTTAATCTTTGTTGTTTTAGTTTTTCTTTTTCTCCATTCCCTCCTTTTTTATTGGTTTCCCTTTTTACTTTGGAATACTAACATGCTGCTAGCTCGCACGATACTTCAACTTTGTGCATGTACAGTGTCCTAAATTCTTAATAACACGCATCGAAATTGAGTTGCTCATATCCTCCACCAGCGGCGGAGCCAGAAATTTTTATTAAGGGAAATCAAAATATAAAGAAATAACTCACCAAGAAATTAAGGGGTGTCATCATATAGTTTATATACATATTTTAAAAAGCAATTACCGAACTAAACAATATAATTTTTCAGTGAAAAGGTGTCGTTTGACACCCCTTGGGTGCATGTGGCTCCGCCATTGGCCTTCATACTGGTGGAGCCACACTTATTGAATTTCTTTCCGGAGTTGTATTGTGTATATAGGTGAAACATTTTTTTTATGTGTTTATATATAATTAAGATGATATTACAAGAGTATTTCTGCATAAAATATGTCATAGTACTCTCATAGTAAAGCGTATTGTGGATCCCTAAAGTATTTGGGCCATAGATAAGTATGGGTCGGGAGAAATTAAAAAATAGCTAGATTTACAAGTGGTCATTCAAAAATAGCAACAGTTTCAAAAGTAATCGAAATTTAGCCACTTTTCATGTAAAGATAAATCTGAACGAAAACACTCTTCAAAATCCGAAAAAATACTCCAGTATAATATACTGAAATTCCAATATATATTTATAATATAAATATACTTGAGTTCCAGTATAATATACCGATCCAGCATAATATACTAGAACTTTTCGCGTGTTACAGTTCCAGCATAATATGCTGGAAGTTCATATACAGGTGCACCGATCTCCAATATATTATGCTGGAACTTTTCGTGTTACAGCAAAATAGTGGCTATTTTTTAATGATTTTGCAAACGCTGCCTTTTTTTTATTAACCAGTACGAAAATTGGCTAGCTGATGATAGGCTATAATTGCGTATTTTAGTCGCTTATTACACTCTAATTTATTGCACTTTACTTGAATTTGAGCTTTAATCGCTAGTGTTCTTCACTAATTGTGTATGTTATGCCTTGTAGGTAGGGGTGTTCATAAAAATCCGAAAACCCGAACCAAACCGAAAACCAAACCAAACCGACCAAAAAAACCGATTGTGAGCACCTAATTTTTGCCCCACATGAAAACAACTCCTAAAAATAGGCCAAAAATAATTTTAATTGATTTTTAGGAGTTTTTATTTATTTAGTTGCATTCCACGCATTTTTAATATTTTAAAATCATAGAAAAATTATAAAAAATTATCACGTTTTAATTTCATGCCATCTTAGGTTCAATTTGCATGTAGGAATTAATTTCATTGAGCAAAAATCACAAAAAAAAAAATTGTCATTTTTTACATAATTTAGATTTTAGTCTTTAAAATTAGCATTTTTCTTTAGTTTTAAGTTAACTAGTTATTTTAATGTTAGAAATAGATAAAGAATTTTAATAGATTGATTTAGGATTTTAATTAATTTAATTAGAAGTTAAAATCAAAGAAAAGAAAAAGGGAAGGAAAATGGGAAAAATATTTGGTCTTTTTTTAAATTGGGCTAATTCCTAAATGGTCCAATTGATTTTTAATCATCCAACCCAAACCAAACTCCATCCCAGCCCGTGACCCGAACCAGCCCAAGACCCCCTCTCATTAAAACCTACAGATCTTAAACCTAGCGATAGACATCAAAGAGACCCCTTCATCAGAGAAGCAAAACGGCGCTCCTCTTCTTCTTCTTCATCAAAAACCAAAATAATCAGACCTCTCTTCTCCAAACAAAAACGGCGCACCCTCTAACCCCTTGCTCCCAAAAACACATAAACATCTCCATCTTCGCAAAAAAAGAACTCAGTCGCACCTCATCTGCAGAAAACACACTCTCATATTCAGAGAATTCATTCATCTCTCACCTGATTCTCACCCATTTCTCACTTCACACACACACACACACACACACACACACACACACACACACAATAGCAGCCTCAAATTCAAAACGAAAAAATTCAAAAAAAAACTTAGGTATGAAAATACTGAAAACGATTCATAAGCTGTAGCTATTTAGAGAGTTGTAGTTTCTCTTGCATTTCTGGGTTTCGAAGTGGATTCAGATTGGATTTTCTGTTGTTTGTTGTTGTTTCTCCTTCAATTAGTGACACCAATTTGAAGTTATTTCTGGCCTTTATTTGGCTATTTTAAAGTCTTACTGTAGACAATTAAAATTTTGTCAAATTTAAATCCATAAGAAATTTGGATTTTACCACAAATTAAATATATATCGGTCCAATTAAGTAACATGGATTGGTATAATGGGGTTTGTTATTTAAATTCGATTAAATTGATTAAAATAAAGGTCCAATATATTATTGATCTAGCCCGTCAATTGGTCTTCTACAAATGGTCGGCCCATAAGCCTCAAGCCCAATGATCCATTAGGGTTTTCTTGAAGATTACTCCACCCCACACCTATATAAAGGGGTCAAAGGAGAAGGCTAAGGGACAAGCAAGTAAGCATAAGGAAAGGCCGAAGAAGCTCTGAAGAATAGCATCAAGGTCTCCATCCATATCTGAAATTGTCGTCTGTGGTCAAATTCCAAAGGCGAACTCAAGTCATAGGCGGACGACTTCAAATCTTCCGTTCGTGATAACCCAACATCAAATCCTAGTTCGTGACAACCTTCAAGTTGTTCGTGACATACTACAAATCTGAAATCCGTCAAGTTCAAGATCAAGCTTTCAAGCTCTTGAAACATCACCCGTGAGGAGAAGAATCAGAGGACTACATCTCTTTAGATTTAGAGATATTTTAGAGATTATAACCCCATCAACTCCAAAACCGGATTGGAAGTTTCCATGGAGATTGTTGGCCAAATCAAAAGAAGCAAAGCTGAAATACTAGGACAACAAGTGCTGGAAGTGCCGTCCATAACTCATGTTTTTGGTTCATCTTCTCCAAAAGAAGTGAGGTCCTCTTCGTACCTGCTAGAAGAAGGGAACAACATCGCTGAGGTGGCCGAACGAACTTTGGCGCGATTTAGCCTTTGAAAAGAATATCATCATCGGTCCCATAATCCTTTCATACATAAAGATGATGATGTGTTGAGTAGCGAATTTGCATTAATCTTCCCTCTTGTCACTCCACAATCTGCTCTCTATACAAGTGATGATCCATATCATTCTTCGTCATCTGCGGTGGTCATGCAAACAATGATGATTGAAGCTTCTACCATGGAAGAACAACTTGCAAATTTGATAAAAGCAGTTGAAGGCCTGACAAAGTACATGAAAGATCAAGATGACAAACTTTCCAAGTTGATGAATAAGGTAGAGAGTATGACAGAGGAAGAATCAAGCCAAGCCCCTATGAAGCTTCCAAAAATTCAAGAGAAAGGAGAGCCCTCTACAAAGCTAACAACAATGACCAAAGAGCTCCAAGTCTCTTCTGATGGGCAGATTCATATTGAGCAATTGAAGGACTTCATCATAGGGGACATCAAGGATAAAACTAAGACTTCGCCTAAATCTTCCCTTACATACGCAAAGCCGTACACACCAAGGATTGATAACTTGAAGATGCCAAGCGGATATCAACCACCTAAGTTTCAACGGTTTGATGGTAAAGGAAATCCCAAGCAACATGTTGCACACTTTGTCGAGACATGCAATAATGCTGGAACTTATGGCGATCACCTTGTCAAGCAGTTTGTTCGATCTCTTAAAGAAATTGCTTTCGATTGGTACACAGATCTTGAACCTGGTTCAATCGGTAGTTGGGAGCAACTGGAGCAAGAATTTCTTATTCGCTTCTACAACACAAGGCGCATTGTGAGCATGATTGAACTTACAAATACTCGCCAGGGGAATGAAGAGTCAGTTATTGACTTTATCAATCGCTGGATGAGCTTAAGCCTCAACTGCAAAGACCGTCTTAGCGAAACTTCTGGCACCGAAATGTGCATCCAAGGTATGCATTGGGGCCTTCGCTACATCTTACAAGGAATAAAGCCTAAAACTTTTGAAGATTTGGCCACACGTGCTCATGATATGGAATAGAGTATGGCCACAAGTGGAGACCAAAGGTTTCCTGGCTTTGAGCCTCGTGATGAAATAGAAGCAGACGATGCTGAGAATGGGGGAAAATATTCATCCGAAGATGAAACTAAAGAGTCCATGCATGTAACCACGCTCCTTGACGTATGAGCCTAAACTGCAAGTCTCAACGCTCCTTGACGTATGAGCCTAAACTGCAGTCTCAACGCTCTTTGACTTATGAGCCTAAACTTCAAGTCACCACACTCCTTGACGCATGAGTCTAAACTGCAAGTTGCAAAATACTCCTCGATGCATGAGCCTAAACTGCATGTTGAAATGCTCTTTGATACACGAGCCTAAACTGTATGTCACAAAGTTCCTCAAATTTGAGCCAAATCTTTAAGTTATAAAGCTCCACAAATTCAAGAAAAGGTCTTCAAGTTGCAAAGCTCTTCAAATTCAAGCAAAAGTCTTCAAGTTGCAAAGCTCTTCAAATTCGAGCAAAAGTCTTCAAGTTGCAAAGCTCTTCAAATTTGAGCAAAGACCAAATGTTGCAAAGCTCTTCAGATACGAGCCAAGACTTCAAGTCGCAAAGCTCTTCAAATTCGAGCAGAAGTCTTCAAGTTGCAAAGCTCTTCAAATCGAGCAAAGACTTCAAGTTGCAAACTCTTCAAATTTGAGAAAGTCTTCAAGATGTAAAGCTCTTCAAATTTGAGAAATGTCTTCAAGTTCCTATACTCCTTGTCCGCACGAGTATAAACTGCATACAAAAAAGAAAAAAAGAAAAAAAACTTATACTTTATATGAACTACGTAATGACTTGATCCTCTTTGGTGGGGTACGTAGGTAACTTAGAGTTCATTCTAAGTTCAGTCACTTAAGCAACAAAAAAAAAATCAATTCCTTTTCGCGATAGCCAAAGAGGATTCTAGCTCCATGTATGCACCATGCGTTTCTTTGGCAAGTTAAAGAAGAAGTTACTCCACGTCAAAGCTTAAAGGATGATGCGCCATGTTTGCTTTCATCAAGCCGCATGAAAAAAAATACTTCATGTGCTTATTTCGATAAGGGTTGAAGGACGAGATGCTTTGCTAGCTCCATAACTCTAAATATGGAGCACTACATGTATCTTTTCATCAAGTCAGAGAAGGACGTTCTAGGCACTTCTTCACCAAGTTGCAAGAGGACGTGGTTTTATGCCAAAGATTGAAGGTTAGGATACTTCGCAAACTTCCTCACCAAATTACAAAAAGATGTGGTTCCGCACAAAAGCTTGAAGGTTAAGATACTCCATGCATTTCTCCGACAAATTGCAAGAAAAGGTGGTTCCATGCCAAAGATTGCAGGATGGCTGCTTCCCATACCTGCTCGCAAAGGATGAAAGAGTAGTACTCTAAGTGTCAATCTTTCAAAGCCGCAAAGGATGGGATGCATCACATGCTTTCTCGCCAAGGGTGAAAAGGAGTCTCTCCAAATGTCCCCTTCTCTAAGCCGCAAAAGTAGGAACATGCCATGAAATTCTCTCGCCAAGCTGTAATAAAGAGACGAACGGTTCATCCCCATTCATGTGGACCTCTAGTGAATCTTCTTAAGGATATCAAGACTGCTCTTGAAAATCTGCAAAAGAGAAAGATTTTGGAGAACCCCGGTGCCAATGGCACGAAGCTTTTGGTTCTGCTTAGTTGATCGGTGCCAATGACACGAAGCCTTAGCTCAGCAACAAGTACCAGTGTCAGCGACACAATGCTTCAATGTGGATGGAGGACTTGCCATGGACTTCTTCGCCAAATTGAAAGAAGAGGACGCCATGAAACTCCTTCTAAGGCAGGGAAGGAATGCGAGTCGTAATCATGGCGGTGAAAGACGGACAGACTCGAGTGACTGTGTGTTTGCCAAAGCTCGACTGGAAAGGTGGATGCACCAAAGTGTTGTCCTCCAATTCTACGAAGGTGAGGATGCACCAAGCTTTCACTCGCCAAACCTGCAAGAAAAAAGTATGCTGCCCAAAAAAAAAATCCTCCTAATTTCGGCGCTTGATTAAAAAACATATTGTGGCTGGATCAAAAAGGGTAGGACTTCGAGTTTTATATATGTTGTAGCTCTCTTATTCTTCTTTTCAATGATGCAAACGGATCATGATTTGGACCCTCCTACCTCGAGATATAAATTTTTCAGCAAGAGTGCACAAAGCTGAAAGAGCCGGCACGTCGGATTTCGTCGTGTAATTTCTGAATAGTATCTGGAATGATCTAGGAGCAATCTGATTGTGATCTTTACAGAAGTCGAAGTTTGGCGGGTCTAGTTTCTATAGCCACAAACCGCTCATGATTTTGGCATTCCTACACCAAGATATGAATTTTTTGGTTGAGGCGCGCAAAGCTGAAATATCGAGCGTGACAGAACTTGAACCAAGTTTAGGAAGCTCAACTGGGATGATACGATGCGAATTTAAATCCAAATTTCTGATATGTTGCAGTACTTCGAGTTTAGTTTCTGTAGCCGCAAACCGCTCGTGATTTTAGAATTTCTACGATGAGGTATGATTTTTTTCCGATAGATGCGCAAAGCTGATAATTGGAGAATCGAGCGACGGAATTGCGTAATGCTAACTATTGAAGAGTGCCTACTAAAACCAACCAAAAGGTGGTACTGTTGCTTTCATCAAGAGTGGAGAACTGCTGCTATGACAACAATCGTAGAAGAAGGCACTGAATTTATAGAAAGGGGAATTGATGAAATTTAGAAAAACTCTTGGCACTCAAGTCACAGTATGTGTAAACAAGGAAAATATCACGTCCAAATTGGAATTGGTTAAGTTTGAAAGATGAAAACAGAAAATTAAAGGAAAGAATTTTGGTCCATATATGTTCGTACAAGAAAGAGAAAAAATTCTTACAATTAACGGGGAAAGTGCCATGTTTGGAAATCTCTCCTTCAACGATTTTAATGCATGACATCAAAAAAGGAAGTTGATTTAAGTTCTTGGTTTAAGCATTCTATAAATCTATTATTTTCAAGATTTACATGACTTTGTACTTTGGAAATGTTGACTGATTTCCAGTTAATAAGTCCATAAGATTTTGGAAAAAAAAGAAATCATTTCATGGACAAGTAGACACGCATGTAAGTTGCGCTTCCGAAAATGGAAAATTGCGATCAGACTCCAAATCAGAAAGAAAAGTAAATATTATAACGTGTTGAACTGTTCTTCTCACATATACTTTAAGTCTTTTCTTTCATTTTCGCAAGCTTACATCCCGCGAAGCCTTGAAGTAGGGGGCATTTGTAGACAATTAAAATTTTGTCAAATTTAAATCCATAAGAAATTTGAATTTTACCACAAATTAAATATATATTGGTCCAATTAAGTAACATGGACTGGTATAATTGGGTTTGTTATTCAAATCCAATTAAATTGATTTAAATAAAGGTCCAATATATTATTGGGCTAGCCCGTCAATTGATCTTCTATCAAATGGGTCGGCCCATAAGCCTCAAGCCCAATGATCCACTAGAATTTTCTTGAAGATTACTCCACCCACACCTATATAAAGGGGTCAAAGGAGAGGGCTAAGGGACAAGCAAGTAAGCAGAAGGAAAGGCCGAAGAAGCTCTGAAGAATAGCATCAAGGTCTCCATCCATATCTGAAATTGTCGTCTGTGGTCAAATTCCAAAGGCGAACTCAAGTCATAGGTGGACGGCTTCAAATCTTCCGTTCGTGATAACCCAACATCAAATCCTAGTTCGTGACGACCTTCAAGTTGTTCGTGACGTACTACAAATCTGAAATCCGTCAAGTTCAAGATCAAGCTTTCAAGCTCTTGAAACATCATCTGTGAGGAGAAGAATCAGAGGACTACGTCTCATTAGATTTAGAGATACTTTAGAGATTGTAACCCCATCACTTGAAATTGAATATAACATTTGTCGCTATATTTCTTGTCATGGTTGTTATTTTTCAGGAGCGAAATTTAGTTATTACACCGTGATTTGACGGTCCCGTGGGGTCCGTGGTAAAATATGGAACTTGGGCGTATGCCCGGAATCGAATTCCGAGGTCCCTAGCCCGAGAAAAGTATTTTTAAAGAAAATTATTTGCTGGAAAATATAAAGGTTTTTAGAAATTGAATAGTGTTGGAACTTGATGGTATCGGGTCCGTATTTTGGTTTCGGAGCCCGGTACAGGTCCCTTATAATATTTAAGCATATCTGTGAAATTTGGTGAAAACGGAAGAGATTTGATGTAATTCGGACCCTTGGTTGAGAAAATAGAATCTTGAACTACTTTATGAATTTCATGAGTTTTGGTGTAAAATTCGTTGTTCAAGGTGTTATTTTGGCGATTTGATCGCACGAGCAAGTTCGTATATTATTTTTAGACTTGTGTGCATGTATGATTTGGAGCCCCGAGAGCTCGGGTGAGTTTTGGATAGGCCACGGAGTGAGTTTGGACTTAGAAAAAAATTGTTGTTGCATCTGGTATTGTTGTAGGCTCTGATCTCGTAATTGCGAGGTCAGGCTTGGCAATTGCGAGCCTAACAGGCTTGGCAATTGTCAGGGCTTTATCGCAATTGCGAAGAAGCCCAGGCCTGCATTGTTCGCATTTGCAAACATCCCTCCGCAATTGCGAAGTCAACAGGGAGGGTCAACGATTGCAATTGCGACAAATTGCTCGCAATTGCGAGAGGAGCAGACATGCAGCAGGTTCATAATTGCGAAGCCTGTCTCGCATTTGCAAGCTTCGCAATTGCGAAGCTCCTGTCGCAATTGCGACATCCGCACCTGATCAAAACATCATTTTGACGGGATTTTCACTTCATTCTTCAAAATGCCAAAACCTAAACTCAAAAGGGCGATTTTCCTAGAGCAAGTTCTTCCCCAAATCATAGGCAAATGAATCTTAACTCTTTTTCTTCAATATATTTCATCTTTTAGCATGATTTCATCTCATAATCTAGGGTTTTTCATGGGAAATTGGGTGTTCTTGGGTAGAAATTAGAATTTTTGAACTTTGGAGATTTGGACCTCAAATTGAGGTAGGATTTCGAAACCAATTGCATATTTGGATTCGTGGGTGAATGGGTAATCGAATTTTGGTTTGAACTTCGAGTTTTGACTAAGCGGGCCTAGGGTCGGTTTTTTAACTTTTTGGGGAAAACATTGGGAAATCTATACTCATGCATTAGAATTGGTTTATTTAGCATTTATTAATGTTACTAAGTAAATTATCACTAGATTCAAGCGGATTGGAAGTGGAACCGAGAGGTAAAGTGATAATTGAGGCTTGATTTTGACCGTGGAATCGAGGTAAGTGTTTGGTTTAACCTTAGCTTGAGGGAATAGGTGTTGTGGACTTATTTGCTATGTGTTAGTGTTGAGTACGACGTATAGGTGTGGTGACGAGTATCTATACGTTGGTGTCGAGCATGCAAGTGAGTCTTATACTGTGACTGTTGTGACTCTTATTATGTACTGTTCATGCTTAAATTGATGATTATCCATGTTGAACAAGACTTATGATATTTTCTTGGTAATTGACCATTGTTGAGTATTGACTCAAGTTGAGACTTATTTCATGGAGTTAATGTCACGCCCCGAACCTGGGCCTGGACGTAACATGGCACTCGGTGCCTAACTACATGTGACCAAGCGAACCAACTAGCTGGCTGAATCAACATGTGATATCATAACATACTGAATGCGGAAGATAAACTAACACATGCTGATATACTGAAAGTCTGGATGATATAAATCAAAGTGCGGAAATACTAAAACAAGTCTGAAACATATATGTAGCCATCATTGCTTAACATGAAAAGCCTAAGACTCTGTCTAACTGTTACTCTAGTCTATGAAGCCTCTAATGAAGTACTGAAAACACTGACTGCCTGTAAATACTGAAAGACCGTAAAGTAATGATAATGTCCCGAAAGAACTGGGGATCACTAAACAACTGGTACGAGAATCCTAGCGCTCTGAATCATCAACCTGTAAGTCATTACCCGTATCGTAAGATGCAGGCCCCGGGAAAAAGGGACGTCAGTACATTTGAATTGCACTGGTATGTAAAGCAACTGAAAGAAAGAATTATAAATGCTGAAACTGAAACTAAGTTGATAGCTAAGAATGGATAATTGATAACTGAAATGATAACTATTGAAACTGAAACTGAAATAATAACTGATAATTGATAACTGATAACTGAACTGATAACTGGTAACTGAAATGATAACTGATAACTGAACTGAACAAAGGAAGTAAGGATATGAATACTCCCTCTTCTGAATGATGAACAACCTGTTTATCTGAATAAGCTACGGCCTCAGGCCCAATATACATGTGCACAAGCTACGACCTCAGGCCCAAGTATACGTATACATAACTACGGCCTCAGGCCCAAAAATGCATAAAGCATAAACTACGGCCTCAGGCCCAAGTATGTGTAAAGCATATAAACTACGGCCTCAGGCCCAAATATAGGTGTTCAACATTCAGAAACTGAGAATCAAACTGCAATACATGATAGTGAAATACTGAATCATACTGAGTTACATGATATTGGAATACTGGATCACACTGAGTTACATGATACTGGAATACTGAATAGGACTAGAGTGAGACATGTATTCTTGAACTGATTATGAACACTGAAACTTCAACTGTTTATGGCACACTGAGTAATCTATACTAAGACTCGGGGGCATCAAACCCAAGTCTATATTGAATATGCACTGAGCTTACAACGTTCAGAATGAAAGTGGTGAACGAGCTATGAAGCTAGAGAATAGATGTTCTACAACTATTCAAGAAACTAGGCTTAACTATATTTCTGAGGCAATTGGTAACGTCGTAAAAGAAACGTAGTGTAGGGAGAATTATTAAAATTCCCAAACATAGAGAGTTAGCCTCACATACCTTAACTTCCTGCTCTTGAGCGTAATACAACGTTTGTCAATCCTTTCAACTTTAATCTATATCAATACAAGTCAAAGGGATTCCATATTAGCAATAATTCTCATATTTTGGTCACTTAAGTATTTTCTCAAACACTTGGTGACATAAAACTTCATAGTCCTTATTAATGGTGTCTCTACAGCCAATAACCCATTCTCTTGCTCCTAGATAAATTCTAAAGTCTCAAATGGTTATAATCAACATCATTCTTTGTCACCTATAAGGTAAATAACACCTTTAACCGATAATCACAATCAACACCCCAAACCTATAACCGTTCATGCTTTTCTATCAAACCCATCAACTCATATCTCATGAACTAGAGTCAATAATCATTAATACAATGGTATAATCAATTAGAGGGTGAAGATATTACCTTTTTGACGTTCAATCTTCTTGAATTCGAATCTAGGGTTCCTTCTCTCAACAATGATGTCCCAATCGAATATCTAATGATATGGAGGGTTTACCCATATTAATAAGATGTTGAGAAATTGAAATTAACTTAGAATCACCATTAGAACTTACCTTGGGTGGTGGAGGGACCCTTAAGGAGTTAGGTTTTTGAGAGTTCTCCTTTCTAGAGCAAGTTTTTATGTTTTGGGGCTGTGGGGGACGAAGTATGGATTTAAAATGACCCCCCATGAGTGCCCCCGCGCAACTGACCATGCAAAATGTCAGTAACACTGCCTCAAAAGAAGCGCGGCCACGCTCGGGGCGCGCTCAGGGCGCGCATATTGCACACTGTTCCGTAAAATGCGCATAACGTTTTTCACATAGATCCGTTTGGGCTCCACAATATATTGTTGGAAAGATATTTCCATGGCCTACAACTTTCACGCTTTGAGTTTTCCCAAAATCCTTACACATTTTCACTGTACCCTGCTGGAAAGCAGACCTTCTGTAAACTTAGTCGATTTTGTCAGATCTTATGCACCTCACTTTCCATCTTGATTTTGAAACAACTATTTTCACCCATAATCATCCCTCTAGGAATTCATATGTCTAAAATATCAAATTAATACCCATTTAACATATCCACACCTAGTCCGAATGTACGGGGTGTTACAGTTAAATGTTGAAACGAGATTGGTTATAGCTGATTCCCTTGTCGGGATGTTATTGTTTTTATTGTTGATTCCCTTGTCGGGAAGTTATTGTTTCAATTGTTGATTCCCTTACCGGGATGTATTGTTTCTATTGTTTGGGTGAGGAAGAGTGTAAAGCACGAAGGGTGATGTCGTGCATGATATTGTGAGTGAGTGTTAATGCACGAAGGGTGATGTCGTGACGATATTGTGAGTGTGTATGCACGAATGGTAATGTTGTGCCACGATTTGAGAGCTAATACACGAAGGGTGATGTTGTGCCACGATTATAAGAGTTAATGCACGGAGGGTGATGTCGTGCCATGATTTGATAGCTAATGCACGAAGGGTGAGCCGTGCCACGATTATGAGAGTTAATGCACGAAGGGTGATGCCGTGCCATTTCTGTTGTTTCTTATGGTGAGAATGAGAGTAAAAGCACGAAGGGTGATGCCGTGCACGTGTTACTGTTTCATTATGCCTGTTGATACAAATATGGTGTTCATCATGATTCTCTGTTGAACTACTATTAGAATTTGAATTCACCGCAGCATGTTTCCCCTTCCCATCTTTATCTGTTATTTTCTGTTATTACTGTTCTGCTTGTATATGATTTAACTGCACAGGTTTATGTGATTGTCGTATCCTAGCCTCGTCACTACTTCGCTGAGGTTAGGCTCAACACTTACCAGTACATGGGGACGGTTGTACTGATACTGCACTTTGCACTTTTTGTGCAGACTTCGGTGCCGGACCTTGTGAGTAGATTTGAGGTTGCTGCCTTCAGTCCAGGGAGACCAAGGTAGATCTGTTGTGTTCGTAGAGCTTGAAGTCCCCTTTCCCCTTTTTAGTTTCTTCTATCTCTTCTATTTCAAGAACAGTTCTACTTCTTTCATACTTATATTTGTAGTAAATCTTAGTCGTTCATGGATTGTGACACCGGATCTATGGGGTAGTTATGAACTTGAGTTGTGGCACTGTTATATCACTTCCGCATCTCATAGTTATTTTGTGTTTCATCATTTTTTGTTCCTGTTTGATAAATTATAATGGTGGTAAAACTGTAATTGTCGGCTTGCCTAGCTTTCATGAGTAGGGTCCATCACGATCCCCGAAGGTGGGAAATCCGGGTCGTAATAAGTTGGTATCAGAGCTCTAGGTTCTTTAGGTCTCACAATTCACGAACAAGCTAGGTAGAGTCTGAGGATCGGTATGGAGACGTCTGTGCTTATCCCCTAGAGGCTACAGAGTTTAGGAAAAACTTCACATCTATTCTTTCTTGTCGTGCGACTTGATTTCCCAATGCTAATTGAACTTCCACTATGTTCTCTCGAAGATGGTAAGGACACGTACCGCTTCATCAGCTGACCAACAGCCCGAGTCCCTAGTGGCAGCTCCTACGAGGGGTAGAGGCTGAATCCGTGCTAGAGGCCGAGGCAACGGCAGGGCTCAGCCCAGAGCTCGAGCAACAGCACCAGCGGCGGAGCCTCAGGTAGAGTTTGAGGATGAGGTTCCGGCCCAGACAGTTCCAGCAGGGCCAACTCAGGTTCTAGAGGGGTTCATCACCACCCCGGTACTCCAGAATGCTCTGGTCCGTTTAGTGGGCCTTATGGAGAGTGTCACTCAGGCAGGCATACTTCCCGTAGCACCAGCCGTCTCCAGGCCGGAGGAGGAGCCTAGACTCCTGCTACTCTCACTCCGGAGCAGATAACTCCCTAGTTTCAAACTTCAGCAGCTCAGCCAGTTGGGGTAGTTCAGCCGGGTGTTGTAGCACAGACCGGTGATGGGTTAGCTATGTCTGTTAATGCCTTGTGGAGACTGGACAGGTTCACCAAGCTTTTTACTACCACCTATGGCGGTACATCTTCAGAGGATCCCCGGGATTATTTGGATAGTTGTCACGAGGTTCTGTGAAACATGGGGGTAGTGGAGACCAATGGGGTCGACTTTGCTGCTTTTCGTCTGTCAGGTTTCGTGAAGAAGTGGTGGAGGGATTTTTGTTTGGCTAGACCAGCCGGGTCTCCTGCTTTAACGTGGGATCAGTTCTCTCAACTATTTCTGGAGAAGTTTCTCCCTATCACCCGGAGAGAGGATTATCGGAGGTAGTTTGAGCGCTTTCAGTAGGGTTCTATGACTGTCACCCAGTATAAGACTAGGTTTGTTGATTTGGCTCGTGATGCTCTTCTTATACTCCCCACCGAGAGAGAGAGAGTGAGGAGATTCATTGAGGGACTCGCTCAGCCTATTCGATTGCAGATGGCTAAGGAGACAGGGAGCAAGATTTCTTTCCAGGATGCGGCCAATGTGGCCAGGCGGGTTGAGATGGTTCTAGCTTAAGGGAGTGGTCAGGAGTCTGACAAGAGGCCTCGTCATTCTGGTAGGTTCAGGGGTCCCTTTTCTGGAGGTAGGGATTCTTTTGGTAGGGGCCATCATTCCAGGCCGTTTCATTCAGAACTACAGGCTTCTCACGGTGCTCCAGGTGGCCGCGGTTCTCACATGCAGTGTTCAGATCAGCTACCCTACAGTGCATCACCAGCTCCTATCAATGCACCTCCGCTCCAGAGTTTTCAGGGTGGTTACTCGGGCCGTCAGGGTCAGTTTTAGGGTCAGCAGTCTCTGCAGCCGAGGACTTGTTATACTTGTGGCAATCCGAGGCACATTGCTAGATTTTGCCCTCGAGCATCGAGCAATTCTCATCATCAGGGTTCTCGTGCCATGGTTCACGCACCGGGTGCTCCACCGCCCGCTCAGCCAGCTAAGGGAGGGGGTCAGACAGCTAGAGGTGGAGGTCAGGCCGCTAGAGGTAGAGGTCAGGCCGCTAGAGATGGAGGCCAGCCAGCAGGAGATCGTCCCAGGGATGTAGTTCTGCGTGGTAGGGCCTAGCCGCGATGTTATGCTTTCCCATCCAGGCCTAAGGCTGAGGCATCTAATGCCGTTATCACAGGTACGGTTTCAGTTTGCAGTAGAGATGCATCAGTTCTATTTGATCCAGGGTCTACATACTCTTATGTGTCATCTTATTTTGCTACGTATTTGGTTGTGCCTTGTGATTCTTTGAGTGCTTCTGTATATGTGTCCACACCGGTGGGTGATTCTATTGTTGTAGATTGTGTCTGTCCCTCGTGTGTGGTTATTATTGGGGGTCTTGAGACCCGTATAGACCTCCTACTTCTGGATATGGTCGATTTTGATGTTATCTTGGGGATGGATTGGTTATCACCTTATAACGCTATATTGGACTTTCATGCCAAGACCGTGACCTTAGCTTTGCCGGGGTTGCCTCGCTTGGAGTGGAGAGGGACTCCTGGTCATTCTGTTAGTAGGCTTGTTTCTTATATGAAGGCTCGACATATGGTTGAGAAGGGGTGTTTGGCTTGTTTGGCTTATGTTCGTGATACTAGTGCCGAGGTTCCTTCTATGGATTACGTGAAGTTGGTCAGGAGTTTCCGGAGGTATTTCCTGTAGACCTGCCGAGGATGCCACCCGACAGGGATATCGACTTTTGCATTGATTTGGCTCCGGGCACTCAGCCCATTTTTATCTCGCCATATCGTATAGCCCCGCCAGAGTTGAAGGAGTTGAAAGAACAGTTGTAAGACTTTCTTGATAAGGGCTTTATTAGACCTAGTGTCTCGCCCTAGGTGCGCCGGTGTTGTTTGTGAAGAAGAAAGATGGGTCGATGAGGATGTGTATAGACTATCGGCAGTTGAACAAGGTCACCATCAAGAATAAGTATCCATTGCTGAGAATTGATGACTTGTTTGATCAGTTTCAGGGTGCCAAAGTGTTTTCGAAGATTGATTTGAGATCTGGCTACCATCAGTTGAGGATTAGGGCATCCGATGTCCCTAAGACAGCTTTTCGCACTCGGTACAGGCATTATGAGTTTCTAGTGATGTCATTTGGGTTGACAAATGCCCCAACAGCATTTATGGATTTGATGAACCGAGTGTTCATGTCGTATTTGGATTCCTTCGTGATTGTCTTTATTGATGATATTTTGATCTACTCCTGCAGCCGAGAGGAGCATGAGCAGCACCTTTGAGTCGTTCTCGGACTCTAAGAGACGGTCGGTTGTATGCTAAGTTTTCGAAATGTGAGTGCTGGTTGAGTTCAGTTGCTTCTTAGGTCACGTTGTATCAGCAGAGGGTATTCAGGTTGATCCGAAGAAGATAGAGGCAGTCAAGGACTGGCCTAGACCCACATCAGCTACAGAGATCTAGAGTTTCTTGGGTTCGGTGGATTATTACCATCAGTGTGTGGAGGGGTTTTCATCTATAGCAGCCCCGATGACCAGGTTGACCCAGAAGCGTGCCCAGTTCAGGTGGTCGGGTGAGTGTGAGGCGGGCTTTCAGAAGCTCAAGACAGCTTTGACTACGGTGCCAGTGTTGGTATTGCCCACAGGTTCAGGGCCATATACGGTATATTATGACGCATCTCGTATTGGACTGGGTGCGGTGTTGATGCAGAATGGCAAGGTTATTGCTTATGCTTCACGACAGTTGAAGGTTCATGAGAAGAATTATCCAGTTCATGATTTGGAGCTAGAAACCATTGTTCACACGCTGAAGATTTGGAGGCATTATTCATATGGCGTGTCATGTGAGGTGTTCACTGATTACAAGAGTCTACAGTATTTGTTCAAGCAGAAGGAGCTAAATTTGAGGCAGAGAAGGTGGTTGGAACTATTGAAAGACTATGATATCACCATCTTGTATCATCCTAGGAAGGCTAATGTGGTGGCCGATGCTTTGAGTAGGAAGTCGGCTAGTATGGGTAGTCTTGCATATATCCCAGTCGGTGAGAGACCGCTTGCTTTGGATGTTCAGGCCTTGGCCAATCAGTTCGTGAGGTTGGATGTCTCTGAGCCTAGCCGTGTTTTAACTTGTAAAGTAGCTCGGTCTTCATTATTTGAGCGTATCAGGGATTGGCAGTATGATGATCCTCATTTGCTTGTCCTTAGGGACACAGTGCGGCACGGAGGTGCCAAGCAGGTTACAGTTGGAGATGATGGAGTTTTGAGGATGCAGGGTCGAGTTTGTGTGCCTAATGTGGATGGACTTCATGAGTTGATTCTAGAGGAGGCCCATAGTTCTTGGTATTCTATTCATCCGGGCGCCGCCAAGATGTATCAGGATTGCTGCAGCATTACTGGTGGAGGAGAATGAAGAAGGATATTGTGGCGTATGTAGCTCGGTGTTTGAATTGTTAGCAGGTAAAGTACGAGCATCAGAGACCTGGTGGTTTGTTTCAGAAGATTGAGATTCCTGAATGGAAGTGGGAGCGTATCACCATAGACTTCGTTGTTGGACTCCCACGGACTCAGAGAAAGTTCGATGCGGTATGGGTTATTGTTGGTAGGCTGACTAAGTCAGCGCATTTCATTCCTGTGGAAGTTTTTTATTCTTCGAAGCGGTTGGATGAGATCTATATCCGGGAGATTGTTCGTCTTCATGGTGTGCCCGTGTCTATCATTTCTGATCGGGGTACGCAGTTTAGCTCGCATTTCTAGAGGGCAGTTCAGCATGAGTTGGGTACGCGGGTCGAGTTGAGTACCTCATTTCATCCTCAGACGGACGGACAGTCCGAGCGTACTATTTAGATTTTGGAGGATATGCTTTGCGCCTATATTATTGACTTTGGAGGTTCTTGGGACCAGTTCTTGCCGTTAGTGGAGTTTGCCTACAACAACAGCTATCAGTCGAGCATTCAGATGGCCCCCTAAGAGGCATTATATGGTAGGCGGTGTCGATCGCCAGTTGGGTGATTTGAGCCGGGGGAGGCTCGGTTGTTGGGTACAGATTTGGTACAGGATGCCTTGGACAAGGTTAATATCATTCAGGTTAGGCTTCGTACAGCTCATTCCAGGTAAAAGAGTTATGCCGACCATAAAGTTCGTGAAGTGGCATTCATGGTCGGAAAGCGAGTGTTGCTTCGGGTGTCGCCCATGAAGGGCGTGATGAGATTTGGGAAGAAGGGCAAGCTAAGCCCTAGGTTCATCAGGCCTTTTGAGATTCTTGATCGAGTGGAAGAGGCGGCATACAGACTTGCGTTGCCGCCGAGTTTATCAGCTGTGCATCCAGTGTTTCATGTGTCCATGCTTCGGAAGTATCACGGCGATCCATCCCACGTGTTAGACTTCAGCACTGTCCAGTTGGACAAGGACTTGACCTATGAGGAGGAACCGGTAGCTATCTTAGACCGGCAGGTTCGTCAGTTGAGATAGAAGAATTTCCCTTCAGCTCGTGTGCAGTGGAGAGGTCAGCCAATTGGGGCAGCAACCAGGGAGTCCGAGTCCGATATGCGGAGCAGATATCCCCATCTTTTCACCGATTCAGGTACTTTTCTATGTCCGTTCGAGGACGAACGATTGTTTTAGAGGTGGAGAATGTGATGACCCAAAGGGCCATCTTTTGTTTTAGAACCCAAATCCGGGTTCCGAGGCCTTGAAAATTTTATTTTCTTTCTCCTCGATTTGCGTGCATAGTCCGGGCGCATTTTCGGAAAGCTTTTATGTGAAATTTAAGAAAAATATTGAATTTGGCCTTTAAAATTGATTAAAGTTGACTTCGGTCAATATTTTTGGTAAACGGACCCGGACTCGTGATTTGACGGTCCTGTAGGGTCCGTGGCAAAACATGGGATTTGGGCATATGCCCGGAATCGAATTCTGAGGTCCCTAGCCTAAGAAAAGAATTTTTAAAGAAAATTATTTGCTGGAAAATTATAAAGGTTTTTAGAAATTTAATAGTGTTGGAACTTGATGGTATCGGGCCCGTATTTTAGTTTTGGAGCCTGGTACAGGTCCGTTTAATATTTAAGTCATATCTGTGAAATTTGGTGAAAAACGGAAGAGATTTGGTGTATTTCGGACCCTTGGTTGAGAAAATAGAAATCTTGAACTACTTTATCAATTTCATGAGTTTTGGTGTTAAATTCGTTGTTTAAGGTGTTATTTTGGCGATTTGATCGCACTAGCAAGTCCGTATAATATTTTTAGACTTGTGTGCATGTATGGTTTAGAGCCCCGAGGGCTCGGGTGAGTTTTGGATAGGCCACAGTGAGTTTGGACTTAGAAAAAAATTGCTGTTGCATCTGGTATTGTTGTAGGCTCTAATCTTGCAATTGAGAGGTCAGGATTGGCAATTGCGAGCCTAACAGGCTTGGCAATTGCGAGGGCTTTATCGCAATTGCGAAGAAGCCAAGGCCTGCATTGTTCGCATTTGCGAACATCCCTTCGCGATTGCGAAGTCAACAGGGAGGGTCAACGATCGCAATTGCGAGAGGAGAAGACATGTAGCAGGTTCGCAATTACGAAGCTCTTGTCGCAATTGCGACATCTGCACCTGATCAAAATATCATTTGGACGGGATTTTCACTTCATTCTTCAAAATGCCAAAACCTAAACTCAAAAGGGCGATTTTCCTAGAGCAAGTTCTTCCCCAAATCATAGGTAAATGAATCTTAACTCTTTTTCTTCAATCTATTTCATCTTTTTATATGATTTCATCTCAAAATCTAGGATTTTTCATGAGAAATTGGGTGTTCTTGGGTAGAAATTAGAATTTTCGAATTTTGGAGATTTGGACCTCAAATTGAGGTCGGATTTCAAAACCAATTGCATATTTGGGTTCGTGGGTGAGTGGGTAATCGGATTTTGTTCGAACTTCGAGTTTTGACTAAGCGGGCCCGAGGTCGGTTTTTAATGTTTTGGGAAAAATATTGGGAAATCTATACTCATGCATTAGAATTGGTTTGTTTAGCGTTTATTGATGTTATTAAGTAAATTATGACTAGATTCAAGTGGATTGGAAGTGGAACCGAGAGGTAAAGCGGCAATTGAGGCTTGATTTTGACCGTGGAATCGAGGTAAGTGTTTGATCTAACCTTAGCTTGAGGGAATAGGTGTTGTGGCCTTATTTGCTACGTGTTAGTGTTGAGTACGACGTATAGGTGTAGTGACGAGTATCTATACGTTGGTGTCGAGCATGCAAACGAGTCTTATACTGTGACTGTTGTGACTCTTATTATGTACCGTTCATGCTTAAATTGATGATAATCCATGTTGAACAAGACTTATGATATTTTCTTGGTAATTGACCATTGTTGAGTATTGACTCAAGTTGAGACTTATTTTATGGAGTTAACTGTTGAAACGAGATTGGTTATAGTTGATTCCCTTGTCGGGATGTTATTATTTCTATTGTTGATTCCGTTGCCGGGATCTTATTGTTTCTATTGTTGATTCCCTTGCCGGGATGTATTGTTTCTATTGTTTGGGTGAGGAAGAGTATAAAGCGCGAAGGGTGATGCCGTGCATGATATTGTGAGTGAGTGTTAATGCACGAAGGGTGATGTCGTGCCGATATTGTGAGTGTTAATGCACGAAGGGTGATTCTGTGCCATGATTTGAGAGCTAATGCACGAAGGGTGATGCCGTGCCACGATTATGAGAGTTAATGCACGAAGGGTGATGTCGTGTCGTTTCTGTTGTTTCTTATAGTGAGAACGAGAGTAAAAGCAGGAAGGGTGATGGCGTGCACGTGTTACTGTTTCATTATCCCTGTTGATACAAATATGGTGTTCATCATGCTTCTCTGTTGAACTACTATTACAATTTGATATTCCCCGTAGCATGTTTCCCCTTCCCATCTTTATCTGTTATTTTCTGTTATTACTGTTCTACTCGTATATGATTTAACTGCACAAGTTTATATGGTTGTCGTGTCCTAGCCTCGTCACTACTTCGCCGAGGTTAGGCTCGACACTTACCAGTACATGGGGTCGGTTGTACTGATACTGCATTCTGCACTTTTTGTGCAGATTTCGGTGCCGGACCTTGCGAGTAGATTTGAGGTTGTTGCCTTCAATCCAGGGAGTCCAAGGTAGATCTGCTGGCGTTCGCTGAGCCTGAAGTCCCATTTCCCCGTTAATTTAGTTTCTTATGGCTCTTCTATTTCGAGAACAATTGTACTTCTTTCAGACTTATATTTGTAGTAAATCTTAGTCGTTCGTGGATTGTGACACCGGATCTATGGAGTAGTTATGTACTTGAGTTGTGGCACTGTTATATTACTTCCGCATTTCATAATTATTTTATTTTTCATCATTTTCTGTTCCTGTTTGATTAATTATAATGGTGGTAAAACTGTAATTGTCGGCTTGCCTAGCTTTCACGAGTAAGCGCCATCACGATCCCCGAAGGTGGGAAATCCGGATCGTGACAAATGAAAACAAAGTAGGTTAAAGGTTGGAGATTTGGAGTTAAAAAGTAAAAAGGTAAAGGGTAAAATATAATTTTAAAGTAATAAGTTAGGACATAATTGGAAAGAAAAATATGAAACAATCTCACCACACCAAACCGGTTGTTGCAAAAAATGGGACTTTTCGTTGTTCCGGAACAATAGATTTAACAATACAATACAACAAATTTTGACTAAACAATCAAAACAAACATTATTCAGAGATAACAATACAATACGATACATCCAAACAAGCTGTTACTGTAAAGTCTAAAACTGCTTCCTTGCCGACGATTGAAAAAATTATTTTGGGTATCGATAGTTATAAATTATAGTACATAATTAGTCAACGAAGCGCCCAAATATGTTAAAAGCTCTTTAAATCTTGTCTACTGCCAGTGTATTAAACTTTTCTTATACATTGACTTGCCATAATAAGTAACCTTTTGTAGCAAGTCTATTATGATTAACTGAAAAGTAAAGAAATTATCCAGTATATATAGCCTATTAAATTGCATTAATAGTATATTCTTTTTACAATATTGGTATATACTCCATAACTTAATCCATTTTTACATATGCTTTATTTCATTTTAGAAAAAAATTCACAAACCACTATTATTTAGTGTGTTATTAGCTAGCTGTAGCTACCATTTACTATATTACTTCCTATAGCTATGTTTTCAGTTTTGTTAGAGTGTACTCGATGTATTTAATCTTCTGTATTCATGATGAATACAGTAGCAAAACTCGATGTGAAACAGGGGAGTACAACTAGGCAATTATTATATTCGACTGTATTCACGATATGTATTTGAATACAGTAACGTAAATAGCGTAAATCGTGGTCTATTCAGCTGTTTTTAAACGGAAAGTGAATCAATTAACACAATAGACTCCTAATATAACTCAACAAACTCAATTATAAATCTGAATACATAAATACATCTGAATACATAAAATATATTAATTAAAAAAAACATATGAATACATTCATGGAATATAGAGAGACAGTGAATACAATGAAATACATGGAATACAGCGAGATACATTGAAATACAATGGAAAAAAAAGACAATGAATACAATGAAATACATATAATACAGCGAGATAATATTGAAATACAGTGAAAAAAAGGTAACAAACTCTTCAAGTTGCTCAGCCCCAAACTCCGTCGTCTTTGTTCAAGAATAACACTAATGTCGTCTCGTCGATAGCAGATTTCGAACCTCAATTGTCAGCCCCAATTTACCCTATGTCAGATTCGACATTCATACAAAACATAATGTATTGTTTCGTATCATTGCTGTAAGGCTGAACTAATGTATTGTTCATCATGTAGGATACATTCCTTCCACGGATATGTATAGTGTAATAGCAGATTTTGAACCTCCATCTTTCTCTCTGGGGCTTGATTTCGACATTGATTTAGAGTCCCAGGCCACTGACAATGAAAATCTCGTTCGAAATGGAGATGAATCAGTGGAGAATCATGGTTGTATTCATGGAGAAAGAATGGCGTTGAGAGAGAGAAAGAGAGGGTGGAGAAAAATTTGAAAGAATGAGAGAGAAAAATAATACAAAGCGTATTTTATGGCTTAAGCGTAGGAGATGACCATAAATAGATATTTGACTATAAAAATCAAAAGGTAGCTATGGAATATAATTTTTTAAAAGAATATTTATTTAAAATAATTAAGGTATCGAACTTTGCTACAACAAATAAAAATTCATTTATAACGTGGAGCCCATGGTAGAGTCCGATTATGCCCGTGACTCAAGAAAGTCGAAGTTTCCCACTTATGCTATCAAAAAATGCAACTTGAGGCAGATATTTCAAGATGGAAATGCCCAAACTTTCAACTTATTATATAATTATTCTATTTGTCCAGATTTAATCACACAAAATTCCAAAGATTAACAGCCACTAGATCGTCGAATATTCTGCGCAAATTCAGCTATACCAATCCTCATTTGCTCATCTGGATCAAGGGAATGAAATGATTAAGAATGATTAGACCTCATGTTTGCCTTTTAGGTAAAGTAACAACCTTACAAAATTTAAGACGAGCGATGATCAATAATACAACCCAGAAAAAACAAAACAAAACCTATAAGAAAAAAGGTATATGCAATTATGCATCACTTTAACCTTAATCAAATGTCACCACTCTTTATTTTAACCATTTCGTTACACGCAGAAATTTTTATTTGTAGAAACAATAGATTATAATAATAATACTCCACCAATATGCATCATAATATAATTACAGGAATTTTCAAGCGAAGCAGTCACTTCCAAAAGTAGAAACACTCAGAACTTCTGCTAAAGGTAATTAACAACTTTTGGTCCTTTAGGAGGAACAATATACTAGACATAGAGAAACAAGAATTGAACTTGATCTTAATTACGGCAAAGACTAATAAACATCAAGTTAGTGAACTACAACGCCAACTAAAAAGAAAAAGGAACAAAAAATTAAGACCATTAAATATGCATGTTCACTCTTAACATATTGAGTAAAAGGGGGAAAAAAAACCAAGAATCTAATTATCTACAAAAGTTCATATATACATTAGGGTACTAGGATAATTTTAATTTTATCTTAATTTGAACCAGCTGCAATATTTTATTTTTAAAACAAATAAAATTGGAATAGCACCGGTTTTTTTGTTTTATATTTTTTTGCTATCCTAAAGTATATGGGCGCTAGGAACTACCTCCATCTTTACTTCTTTTGTTGCTAGTAACAGGAACTCATTTAATTTTTTAACAGTGAAAATACAATATGTAACTAATTTGTCTCTATACCATGATTTACAATATTACGGCCGAAGTGATAGCTCATGGTAGAGAAAGCACGGATGGTGTGAAAATATTTATACAATCAGATTATTTATTATATTATTATGGATAAATTTCTCAATAAGTATTATAATTGATAAATATTCGGATAAAAGTGATAACTAACCTACAACATGATAATCTAAATTTTTTTATACTATTAGTATATATAATTCAATACATTTACATATACATCTTCTATGTTTTATCCATAGATGTAGACATTGGCAAGAACATGGCAAATTGCAACACCTTATGTGGCTAATAATGCATTCAAGATATTTTGAGTAAATATCTAATTTGCTTGTGCTGCCAGCTAAAACATTGGGGACACATGGTTTCTAAAACTTAATTTCTTTAATATTTCTCTTTACTCTAATTCATACTCTTGCATCCTATATAAACCCACCTTCTATAATCTTTGTAATATCAAACAAAGCAAAAATCTACTTATAACTACTAAAGTTAGTAGCTATATCACTCATTATAAGAAATTTTAGACTCTTAGAAATGGCTTCTAAGAAAATTACTTCTCTTGCTCTCTTTATTCTTGTCAACCTTCTCTTTTTCTCCCTCGTGAGTGCATGTGGCACTTGCCCTAGTCCTAAACCAAAACCAAAGCCGAAGCCAAAACCAAGTCCTAGCCCATCCAAAGGCAAGTGCTCAATTGATACTCTAAAATTAGGTGTTTGTGCTAATGTTTTGGGCAATTTGCTTGGACTTGTGATTGGTAATCCTTCAAAAAAACCTTGTTGCACTCTCATTCAAGGTGTTGCTGACCTTGATGCTGCTATTTGCCTATGCACTGCTATTAAAGCCAACATTCTTGGGATTAACCTTAATGTCCCTCTTTCTCTAAGCCTTCTTCTTAATGTTTGTGGAAAAAAGGTTCCATCTGGCTTCCAGTGTGCTTGATCTACTTACACATATTTTGATTTGAGTTTTGGATTTCATTTCGTTGCTTTTATATATATAATAAAACCTAGCTATGGGTTTCTCCTTTAAGGTTAAATTCTAGTGTGTGGAATCCACGGGCACGGCAACTGTCCCTCCTTGTAATGTTCTACTTTATGTTTTCAATAAAATGGCAAATGCATGGTTTAGCAACAAAAAAAATAAAATTCTAGTGTGTGGTAACTTCTCGTTTCCTTTGTTGCTATGGTTGTGTATTTGGTGGAATTAAGTAGCGTCAAATAAGTTCCTCTTAGTATTTCCTAGCACAAGGTTGTTTAGGGGCGTGCTTACGCTTGATTATGGACTTCTTGTACTTCATAATATCGAAGTCTATTTACTTGTTGTAAGCCTTTTTCTCCTTATGTGAAAAAAACTGTGTAATGAGTATTGTCATTCATCATATAATCTCTATTGGTATTTCGAAGTCACCTCTATTTGAATTAGTGAGGTACTCCTAATTGAGAATCACAAATATTAGTTAAATGCTTAAGTAATCCAAAATAAAGTAGAAGATTTAGCTAGATACATTTAAGAAGGGCATACATTGAACTCCGACGAATATATTAGTAAACATAGTTAGAGAGGAGATATCAAGACCCAAAGGCGGATCTACGATTTTAAGATGTTGGGTGCATTTTCGTGAAGAAATGGATCTAGAATTTATATTTGACGGGTTTAACTTTAGTGTCTTACCATGAACCCACTACACTTTTAAAATTATAGGTTCAATTTTTTATTTTTTTTTTGTTTTGAAATTTTATTGATTTTCACATGTATATCTATGCTCTTGCCGTAAACAAGATCGTCCGAAGTGGGATTTGAACCGCCAATTTCACGTGTTGAGGTGCACCCAATAATTATTGCACCTTAGGAGTGTTTAAGCATGAGTGCACACACATATATTTAAGAAATTTTAAAGACATATAATATTGTTGTACATGGTTTAAGGAAAAGAGTATAGATTCACGTAAACCCATACCCCTTGACCTAGATACGCCCCTGTGACAAGACCACAACCTAGTTTTCGACGAACAACAATTTAATTTGATTTGAGTTTTGGATTTCATTTTGTTGCTTTTATATATGTATATATATATATATATATATATATATATATATATATATATATATATATATATATATATATATATATATATATATATAAAAAATATATAGTTACGTTGTACTATGCACTAAGTATAAGTAATATTAGGTAATANAATAAAACCTAGCTATGGGTTTCTCCTGTAAGGTTAAATTCTAGTGTGTGGAATCAACGGGCACAACAACTGCGCGTTCAGTTCCCTCCTTGTAATGTTCTATTTTATGCTTTCAATAAAATGGCAAATGCATGGTTAAAAAAAGAGTTAATTTTATCCATGGTCATTGAACTTTTGGATTTGCTACCCAAAAGTCACTTTTCTTTTTCTGTTCGTAAAAATCATTTAACTTTGTGTTCATTACACAAAAGTCACTTTTTTTCTTTTGTTACACAAAAATCATTTTACTTTGCCTTGTTATCAAAAAGTCCACTTATTACTGAAAAGTCTATTATGCCCTTGATATTATATAAACCTTCATATTGTATGTAATACCTTCTAATATTATATACTATACATATATAGTTTTACCTATGTATTTATTACAAATAAAATAACTTAATATTATATTTTTATTTTATTTTTATAACATTCGTATTTTAAATTTTTTCTGAACGTAATTTTCAAGATATATTAGTAGCGCTATTAAATTGTTAGTAACTTTAATATATATCAGTAGAGAAATAAATTGGCAAGTATATTTCCGTGAGTAAATTCGTAGGTAAACAAACAGAGAAAAATGAGAAAAAAATCATATGTTAATCTGAAGGAAAATCCTAGGTAACTCTGTAGACAATAAAATTTCGGTTCAGAGAAATAAAATCAGGACGAAACTATCGCAACAATGCGTAGTATTATTTATTCGAATATTTGAGTGTTACAATCTCTATGATTCCTCTGATTCTCTTTTTAGTATAAATTCAAGGGCCTTTGAGCTTGATCTTGAATTTGAACTTGATTTATCCGTCGCGAACACTTTGATTGTTGCCACAAATTTTATCACGAACAAGTAGCCTTGATCTTGAACGCCTTGTATTTGATTTGACTTTGTTCTTGATCTTGAATACTTGAATTGTTTTCTTCTTGAGCTTGAATACTTGATTTGTTCTTTTCGTTCTTGAACTTGAACTTGAACTTGATTGCTTGAACTTGAACTTGATTGCTTGAAAGCTTGAAACTTGTGTGAGGAATTTGCAGTGTTGATCCCGAGCTCTTTCTTGCTTCTTGTTATAACTTTGGTGTCTTTTCTGATTATGAAGACCCTATTTATAGTGTGGAAGGAGAGTTGTATAGGAACAACTCTTTTCCGACCAATCAAATTGAAGTGTGACATGGCCGCATTTGATTGGCCAGAACATGTCACTTGCACATGTGGCGCGATTTAATTGGCCTTTCAGTGTGACTGGGCATGCCTTGTCATTTTGACACGTGGTATGATCCTATTGGCTCTTCCGCTTGACTTGGCGCGCCACGTCATTTGACACGTGGCACCAAACTTGGCCTTTAGGAAGATGTCATCTTGGGCTTAATGAAGTGGGCTCATCACTTTAGCCCAATAAAATGGGCCAGCGCAATGAATTAAGATTTATTTATTTAATCTATATATATATATATATTTGGACTTATATAATTAATTCAATTATATTAGCCCGTAGTATTTATTTGGACTAACATATCTTGAATTTAAAATATAGTCCAAATTATTTTATGGAGTTAATTTTAAGTAAAATCTATATGCCTACAAACTCTACATGCGAATTTAGCTGGGGATATTTTCTTGGGGATTTACCTAGGCAATTTGGTTATTTGGGAAATTACACTACTAGAAATTCGGGAAAACCCGTCCAAAAAAACTGACCAAAGTTGGTCGGTAATGGCCAATAATCGTCCAAAATGCGACCATTAATGTGCGGTCAGTATTTAGAAGATCGGAAGGGCATACCGACAAACGTTGGTCGTAAATTACCAACCAACTTTGGTTGGTCAATTAAATTCAAAAAAAAAAGAATTGCTGAAAAAAGTTGTTTTATAACGCTGCTAATATATCTTAAAAATTAACGTTAAGAAAAAAATTCGAATATACAACAACAACCCAGTATAATCTCACTAGTGGGTCTGGGGAGGGTAGTGTGTGATAACTTCTCGTTTCCTTTGTTGCTATGGTTGTGTATTATTCCTTTCTAGTGTGATTCTCAATGAGATACCCCTAATTGAGAATCACAAATATTAATTAAGTACTTAATTAATTACTTCAAATAATGCAGAAGAGGTAGCTAGATACGTTTAACAAGGGCACAGTGGATGCACACATTCAACTCCAATGAGTATATTAGTAAACAAAGCAAGATAGGAGATTATGAGTATAATTAAGCACACTGATCTCCAAAAGTTGTCTAAAACCTAGCGATCCCAATACTTCTACATTCGTGTGCTATGATTTTATCTTGTTTAACTGGTAAAATTACAAATATTCACCCAAGTCTTATGTAAACCTTAAGCATCATTCAATATACTTACTAATATTACATTGAAAATAGGAAGCTCGCAGCTTTTCTCGGTTTCTATTGGTGTCAAATGAGCGGGTTGAGCAACATTTATGCTAGTTAAATGAGTTGAATTAATAATGGGGACTTTAAGGAATACCCGTGCGCTGGAAACTAATTACCAGTCCATGCCCATGCACTTTCCCCCTACCCAATTTTTTTAATACCCAGTCAAAACCAACCAAATGAAATCATACTAAGTTACTAAACCAAGTCAAGCCAAATCAAGTCAAGCCAACCGAAGCCAACTCAAGCCAAGTCAAATCAAGCTAAGGTTGTGTAGGGTGGGTAATTAGTTTTAATTGGGTAGGTATATATCGTAAATAGTTTTCAAGTGGATAGGAAAGTGTAATTATTTTAAGCTCAATGGGTATTTTGCATAAATTGTTCATTAATAAACGGGTTGGGTAATAACATGCCCAAAGTTTGATTGGGCCAAAGATGCACGTCAATTTGGGCTAAATATTGAGTTATAATCCAACTCGCACAACTCAAATATTTCTCATTTGTTTTCTTTTTTATAATTATTTAACTATAAAGATAAAATAATAAAAACTTTTGTTTGTATTTATTATGACTATATAAAACAAATTAAACTAATTTTTTTTAATGTTTTAAATGTGCCGTTCAAATTAGTGCAAACTTTTGAGGAGCTAACTTGGACTATGCCCAAAATGACCCGCCAACAAATATATATTGACGAATTTACGTAGAATACAACCTTTCTAGCATTTATTTAAGTTTCCTACAACTGCTTTGATAATAGGGAATCTACTATATTTTTAGAGTGTATCATTTATATTTTGTTGTAGAATTTGTAATTCTAATGCAAGTTGTAGATTATAAAATATCTTATAAATTCATAAGTAACTATGAAAATTTCCCTATATATTCAGCTCAACCGGTACAAATTTAGGTAAGTTGGACAGATTATACCTTCTGGCTAAATTTGACTCCTATCCCATATAATAGTGAAGCTCGTGCTCTTATGTCCATTCAAGAATTCATTTCAGCTTTTTATTTATTTTATTTTTTTTCCGAAGGGGATAGGACTTAGGAGTGCTGAGAGAATGGACTTATGAGAGCAATTTGTCTCTACTTTTTCTATAAATGGGGCCAAGGTGCTTTGGTAGAACTGTATTAGCCACAGGCATATTCAGCATAGTACTGATTCAGATTATCATGTATTACTAATTAATGGTGGATACGCTTTAGACTTAATGATCTTGACGTCCAACATTCCAAAATTCAACAACATTCTTTTTCTAACTTTGTTTTTCGCTGTTCTGCAATTTGGCCACCACTTGGAAGCGTAAAACTACGACTGATAATCAAGTTTTATTTGACATTGGGATTTGGTTGGAAAAGGGATTTCAATTTTTCCAACTTTGATTGTTTGCAAAGTATTTTTTTTTTAAAAAAAAGAAGTAACTTTGTTTTCAAATTTTGGAAAAAAGAAAAATCAACTTCTCTGAAAAACTGAAAAACTACATAAAAGAAAGTTTGAAATACTAACTTAAGAATGATTTGCAAAATATTTTCATGCATCTTTTCATGAACAAACTTCGCGGCCTGCTAACGCATTTTCTATATCGAACAATCTCATATACAAAGGAGAATGTTGCCTTGTAGTATTGAGTTCATCTAAATTCATTACTTTTAATGTGGAACCAAAATTTATGCGTAAAACTTCCCAAAAAATGCAACAAATATGGAATATATGTATAATTGTAGATAAACAATTCGTTCAACGTTCAAATTTTAAAAGTTAGAACTCATTGAGCTTAAATTTTAGATCCGTCGGCCATCGTGTATAAGTACTTCACTCAAAAAGAATCTACGTGTACAGCTTAGAACATACTCCCTTCGGTTCACAATAACTGACCAGTTTACTTTTTCATTTTGGTTTAAAATAAGTGTCCAGTTATGTAATCAAGAAAAAATTCAATTTGTTTTTACTCTTTTACCCTTATGTGCATATCCCTAAAAAGTTTTCTCACTCCTCACTATAACTATGTGACCAATATTTAATAAGGGTAGTTTAATCATACTAAGTATTTTGTATAGGATTTAGCATTTTCTTAATGGGGTGCTAAAAGGAAACTGGTCACTTATTGTGAATCGGAGGGAGTAGTTGGGTATGTCCAACGACTTTTTATTTTATCGAGCCAACAAAGATATACTATAATTAAAGATGCAGAAGAATGAAAGAACTCCATGCAAATGAACATGAAACCCACATCAATACATTATTACTGGAGTTTTACACACTTTCAGAATCCAATTACTGGGAGCGAAATACCAAAAACATAACAAATTAAAGACACAAAAACTTAAGATAGTTAACGTTTTACATCTCGAAAAAACAAGACTAAAGAACTAATTATTTGCATATTATCTCTTACCGTGCACAATGGATGGGACAACAAAAGGACCAACATAAAAACCTTAGTTCAGACAAGAGGAGGACATATAAAACCAGGAGGAGGAGTTAAACCACAAGTTGCAAGAACTGAAAGTGCCAATGGGAGGAAAATATTAAGATTAAGAAGTTTAAGTCTTATTGTTGTGCATAGACAAATCGCAGCTTCTAGCTCTAGCAATCCTTGTAACACTGGGCAGCATATATGTTCCACTGGATTTCCTATCCCAATATGCACTAATCCTCCAAGAACATCAAGACAAAGCCCGAGTTTTAATGCATCTATAGGACACGTGGCAGGTGGCGCTGGAGTAATACCTGGAATACCGCCGCCTCCTCCTCCTCCGCGACCGGGCGCACCACCACCACCGCCACCACCAGGAGGTGCGTAAGGTGGATATCCAGCAGAAGGTGGTGGGATTCCTCCGGGAGGAGTTGTTATTGGTGGTAGAATTCCAGGTGGATTTATTATAGGTGGCAGAATGCCAGGTGGCCTAGTGACTGGAGGATTTATTATAGGTGGAAGAATGCCAGGTGGCCTAGTGACCGGAGGTGTTACAACAGGAGGATTGACTATAGGTGGTAAAATACCAGGTGGCCTAGTGACTGGAGGTGAAAAGCCAGGTGGCCTAGTGACCGGAGGTGTTACAACTGGCGGTGGTCTGACAATAGGCGGCAAAACCCTAGGAGGTGCCCCGCCGTGGTGGGGTGGTGGTTTGGTCGTTGGTGGATGTGGCTGCGGAGTCCACGGTGGAGTTGATGGAGGGTGGGGCCTACCAGGGGACTTAGGTGGATGAGGGTGACGTGGAGATTTAGGTGGATGTGGCGGCCGTGGAGTAGTGCCAGGTGGACTAGGGCGTTGGTAAGGTGGATAAGGAGGAGTACATGGGCATTGTCCTGAAGTTGCATAAGCTGGTGATAAACATATTGACATGAAAATCATAGAAATGAAAAAGATTGCTGAAATCTTTGAACCCATGACTTTAAATTTTGGGTTCTAAAAAGGATAGTTGCATTATTTTCTTATGTTCTTGGTTTTTGATATTACACTATAGTTTTTATAGGTGCATGGTATGTGCAACCCGTGAAAGGGGTATTTACTTGAAATGGAACTGAGAGAGCAACACGTTGCTGGTAGGAATTCCAAAGTGATTAGCTGTGAAATACTGAAATGGAAATATTGGAGGTTTGTTTCATTGTATTCATTGCTAACTTCAATATCCAATCCGTGACTGCTTATTATAGTCCGTGAAGACTGAAGAGTACTCTCTTCAACAAGTCCAGTTTCGCACAGATTTTAAGGCACTTACCTACTGTTTCTGTACTCTGATTACATAGTCTACTTTGGACTTTATCTTAGGATCCTCTTTCTATTGGAATGCTAAAGCTTGAAAGGGAATCATCTTATTTTCTTCTCTTTATGCAAGATCCCACTCCCTTTTATTTATTTATTTATTTATTTTTTTACTCTTTGTTTAAGATATACTTAGGCAAAACAAAGTATATTTTCTCTAACAGTTTTATTTTGGATGAGATGGTTATATACCAACACACATAGGCGAATTCAAGATTTTAACTTTATAGGGTTTAACATTTATGAATTTTAGCATTAAAATGATTATATTTTTTAAGTTATGGATTCATACATGCTATTTATAGCAATTTAGTAGATTTTTACACATAAATGTATACTCCTACTATGCATGAAAAGTATTGGATACCTGCTATCCAAAAGCTACATCCGCCCCTCAAGGTACACCACCCAAAGGGTGGTCAACTAACCATCATTTGTCGAAAAATTATATTATATATATAGGTAAAATATTAGATTTTAATAGTATATAGTAACATATATTAAATACCATTTATCGAAAGTTTTTTTTACTTATTTCAAATGCGAACACCCTATAAGAAATTCCTGATTTTGCCATTGCCGTTCCTGCCACCACAAGGTAATATAACAGGCACACAGATATTGAGTTTGAGTTAACTATCACCGTTAAAAGAATCTCCTCGTACTTCTCATGAAAAAGAATCAGGGTTACACATAAGAGGTCTATTGAAGACATAACTAAATTAAAATTTTGCTATCTGTCTAACAATTAAATAATGAGATGGTTTCACACTAACTTCCCTGAGCTTTTGTCCTACTTTTTCCTTTTTCCCTAATTTATCACATAGGTTTTAAGGTTACGCGAATTAAATATCGCTTATGTCCAGGAAATCTGATCAGCTGCGTGTGCATTCTAAATTGAGCTTCACTCTGAAATATTAGCATAAAATCTCAGTTTGATTACAACTGTTGTTGAATACTCCTATATAATTGTCTCTGTACCTTGCTAGTAAACATAAAATAAACAAATAAATGACCAGAGAGATAGAACCAAAGAGTAAATAGTGGACTATTTGTCTAGTTCATTTCACCAAACCATCATGTGAACCTTTAATTTGTTTTTGTCCTCCTTCGAGGTTTCAGACTAGCAAAGGCAAAAAAGAAACCTTAATTTTGGCAAGTACACCGAAAACAAATAAATGTGACGAGGAAAAGTTGGTCCAGTTATTACCACTCAATCTATTGACTTTTACAATTTTTTAAAAATATATTTGATGTTATAAAATAATAACTGTAAAGTCAATAAAAGAGGTAGAAAGAGAGGTTGATATATTATTCAACTTTCAAACTGATGTATATAATGAACTAAAAACTCCTCTATTTATAGAAGAAAGGAAGCAGCTGCGAGGCTTTTCTTCATCTGCTTGTAAGCTGTCTGCATGAGCTGCTTGCAACCTGCCTGTTAAATAAGAAGCTACTGCAAATCATTTCATTGAGTTGCTTGCAATCTGCCTGCATCAGCTGCTTGTAGATAAACTTCAATAGAGTACTAAATGGATAATCTTCTTCAGGAAGATTATCTATAGCGGAGTAATAAATGAACATCCACAATATAATAGTTTCATAACACTCCCCCTTGGATGTTCATTAAAAGATAATGTGCCTCGTTAAAACCTTACTAGGAAAAACCCAGTGAAAAAATCCTAGTGAAGGAAAAAGAGTACACATATTTAGTAATACGCATTTCTAGCCGCCTTATTAAAAACCTTACAAGAAAAACCTCATGGGAAAAACCTTAGTAAGGAAAAAAGAGTACAGCGCGAATTACACTCCCCATAATGAAAATGTTGTTTCAAATATTTGAGTCTCTGCATCCCAATCTTATATACCATCTTCTCAAAAGTTGAAGTTGGCAAAGATTTAGTGAACAAATCTGCTGGATTGCCACTTGAACGGATTTGTTGCACATCAATGTCACCATTTTTCCGAAGATCATGTGTGTAGAATAATTTTGGTGAAGTGTGCTTCATTCTATCTCCTTTTATACTCCCTTCAATTGGGTTATGCATGCAGCATTGTCTTCATATAAAATTATGGATCTTTTATCACATTCCAAACCACATTTTTCTCGAATGAAATGAATCACCGATCTCAACTATACACATTCCCTACTTTCTTCATGAATAGCTATTATCTCAGCATGATTTGAAGAAGTAGCAACAATAGATTGCTTTGTGGAGTGTCATGATTATTGATAGTACCTCAACATGTAAACATGTACCCGGTTTGAGATCGAGCTTTATGGGGATAAGATAAATAACCTGCATCTGTATAACCAACAAGATCTGCACTACCTTTGTTAGCATAAAACAACTCATATCAAGAGTTTTCTTTAAATATTGTAATATATGCTTAATCCCATTCCAATGTCTCCGTATAGGAGAAGTGCTATATCTTGCTAGTAAATTAACAGAAAGTTGTCTGCATGAGCTGCTTGCAACCTGCCTGTTTAATAAGAAGCTGCTGCAAAATATTTCATTGAGTTGCTTGCAACCTGCCTGCATCAGCTGCTTGTAGATAAACTTCAACAGAGTACTAAATGGATGATTTTCTTAAGAAAAATTATTTATAGCGGATTAATAAATGAACATCCACAATATAATAGTTTCATAACATTTGATAGTTTGTCTACTTAAAGTTTGCAGTTCTGCATATCTATCTTCTAGGAGCGGCTCAAAATAAATTAGAGACCAATCCTTAATTAGAAACAGCACAAGAATGAAGTACTATGCATTATTTCTCTTATCATATCTCTGTGTCAGACCAATCTGGCTATCTTGTTTATTATAGAAGTTAGGTCAATATTAACTGACTGTTCATTTGATTCGAATAACTCGTTTACAGGTTGATTCAGTATTAATAGAACAAAATAGAAGTGAAAATCTATATAGGCAATTCCAACTAATTGGGATTAAGTTTAAGTTTTTGTCAATATATACACCTACATTACATTTGTGAGATTTATCCTAGGTAGAGACTCGCATATTTACATATAAATAAGTGTGACGTTAATTAGAGAATCTCTACTTTTAGCCTGTAATTTTCCTTAAAACTCAAACTATTTATATTGGAGACAAATTGATCTAAATATAATGTAGTGGATAAAGATGATTCATGTAATTAATCCCAACTAAATTTTGAATTGGACGATACTTAATTTATTTTTATTATATTGAGGATTATTTAAGTTATTCTCTTAGTCTAAATTACAGTTTTTGGGTGTGAAAGTGTTGTCCACTTTCACCAATCATGCTACTTTCAAGCATTTCTGTGGTTACGTTGCTGCAGTTCCCATTTTTGTAGTTACTTATTAGTGTACTTTCTTAATTTATCAAACAGAAAGAAAATTGTACATTCTCATTCCAACAAAAATTATGAAGATTAATACTTTCTTTATGCCCCCAAAATAGAAACAAACAACCTAATCTTCAATTCTCTCTCAAAATTTTACCATAATTTTCTGCTTTATCTCTTTTCAATTCTTTCTCTCAAAATTTTACATAAACATTTTCTTTTTCTTCTCATTCAAAGACTAGTTTTCCTACCCAATTAAGGTCATGCATGTATGGCATTGATCGTTGACGTACTAACAGTAACGGAGCCAGGTATTCTAATAAGAGAATTCAAAAAGCTGCATGCAACTTCGAACCTGTGAGCTAAAGTAATTTTTGAATCTTCTGATCCAACTTTAAGTAATTAAATAAATAAAATACCGATACGACGACGTAGGGAGATGCAAAATGGCGGACGAGATAGTAGTAACAAGCTCGGAGAACAAAACAGAGGATACGATTGTATGTTATGCTCCTACGATGATAACCACGAATGGAATATGGCAGGGTGATAATCCACTTGATTATTCCTTGCCTCTATTCATATTGCAATTGACATTGGTTGTTGTCATCACTCGCCTTCTCGTTTATATCTTGAAACCAATTCGTCAACCTCGTGTTATTGCTGAGATTCTTGTAAGTTTAAACGATTCTCCAATTTATATGATCGCAGTTTCATTGACATTATCTGCCAACATCATTTCTTGTATGACTAGAAGGTCACAGGTTCAAACGGTACAAAAACTCTTGCAGAATGTAATGTAAAACAATGTATAACATATCCAATGTAGCTAGTGCTTCCTCAAGGCGAGAGCTTAGTGTATCTGGCTGCCCTTTTATTTGTCTAACATCATTTCCTATATGTAACCATGCATTTTCTTTCTTTTTCTTTGGTGAAATGGTGATAAAATAGTAGTATCATTTCTGTTAGCTTAATTTGTTTTGTATACTATATTAATATTGTGCAGAATGGTGGCAGGGTGGTGTAATATTAGGGCCATCAGTATTGGGAAGAAGTAGCAAATTTGCTAATACAATATTTCCTCAAAGAAGTGTAATGGTTCTTGAGACAATGGCAAATATTGGCCTTCTTTACTTCCTCTTTCTAATTGGAGTAGAAATGGACATTGATGTGATTCGTCGAAATGGTAAAAAATCCTTGATTATAGCAATAGCAGGCATGGTATTGCCATTTATACTAGGGAGTTCATTCTCCTTTATGTTGCATGAGACCTCACAACATACTAAACAAGGAACTTTCATCCTCTTCCTTGGCCTTTCCCTTTCTGTTACTGCATTTCCTGTTCTTGCCAGAATCCTCGCGGAGCTCAAACTTATCAACACTGAAATTGGAAGGATCGCGATGTCAGCTTCACTTATTAATGATATGTTAGCATGGGTTGTGTTAGCATTTGCCATTGCCTTTTCTGAGAATAAAAACATGACATTGGCTTCTCTTTGGGTGATCCTTTCAAGTACAGCCTTCATTTGTTTTTGCTTTTTCGTCGTTAGGCCATTGATTGGAAGGAGGATTAGACAGACTCCAGAAGGCGAATCGATTAGTGAGTTCAATATATGTCTCATTCTTACAGGAGTTATGGTTGCTGGATTCATAACAGATGCAATTGGAACACATTCTGTTTTTGGAGCTTTTGTCTTTGGTTTGGTTATACCTAATGGTCCTCTTGGTTTGGTACTTGTGGAAAGGCTAGAGGACTTTGTTTCGGGTCTTTTGTTGCCTCTTTTTTTTGCCATTAGTGGTCTCAAGACAGAGATTACAGCTATTGATGGAGTTGGAACATGGGCAATTTTATTTGTTGTTATAATCCTAGCTTGTGCTGGCAAAGTACTAGGTGTTTTCCTTGTAACTCTATATTACAGAATGCCATATTATGAAGGCCTTTCTCTTGGTCTACTCATGAATGCCAAAGGCCTCATTGAGATGATTGTGCTCAATGTTGGTAAAGACCAAAAGGTAATTAACATATACTGCTTCATCTTCTGGTGGAACGGGAGCCTCGGAGCAACAGTAAAGTTGTCTTCATGTGACCTATAGGTCACGGGTTCGAGCCGTGGTAACCGCCACTAATGCTTGCATTGGGTAGGCTGTCTACATCACGTACACCTCTTCGGCAGCGTCCGGTAAAGTAGTCTCCGTGTGACTTATAGGTCACAGATTCGAGTCGTGGAAGCAGCCACTTATACTTGCATTGGGATAGGCTGTCTACATCACACCCTTTCGGGTGCGCCCGATTAAGTAGTCTCCGTGTGACCTATAGGCCACGGATTCGAGCTGTGGAAGCAACCACTAATGCTTGCATTGGGGTAGGATGTCTACATCATGCCCCTTCGGGTGCGACCAGTAAGTAATCTCCATGTGACCTATAGGTCACGGATTCGAGCCGTAGAAGCAGCCACTAATGCTTGCATTAGGGTAGGCTGTCTATATCACACCCCTTCGGGTGCGGCCCTTTCCCGGACCCTGTGTGAACGCGGGATGCCTTGTGCACCAGGCTACCCTGCTTGTCATGACACAAGAAGCAGTACACTTTGCTTACTAATTAAACTAACTGTTTATGTAAAATGTAGGTTCTTGATGACAAATCTTTTGCTATAATGGTGATGGTAGCAGTAGGCATGACTGCAATCATCACTCCCATTGTGACAGTAATTTACAAACCAGCAAGAAACTTTGTCCCATATAAGAGAAGAACAGTTCAAAGAACAAAGTTGGATAGAGAATTCAGAGTACTGGTTTGTATCCACACACCTAGAAATGTTCCAACAATTATCAATCTTCTTGAAGCATCCTATCCGGCCAAGAAATCACCAATATGTGTATATGTCCTACACCTTGTCGAACTCACTGGCCGTGCATCCGCAATGCTTATTGTTCATAACATGAGAAAAACAGGAAGGCCAGCAATTAACAGAACTCAAGCTCAATCAGATCACATCATAAATGCATTCGAAAACTTTGAAAAGAACGTCGGTTGTGTTTACGTGCAGCCTCTCACTGCTATCTCCCCTTACTCAACAATGCATGAAGACATTTGCCTTTTAGCAGAGGACAAAAGGGTGGCACTAATAATCATCCCTTTTCACAAGCAACAAACAGTTGATGGTGGAATGGAAGCTACAAATCCAGCGTTTCGAGTTATTAACCAGAATGTACTATCAAATTCACCTTGTTCCGTTGGTATTCTTGTGGATAGAGGCTTAAGTGCATCGAGAATGAACCAAGTATCTCACCATATCGCCGTGTTATTCTTTGGCGGACCAGATGATCGCGAAGCATTAGCGTATGCATGGCGAATGAGTGAACATCCAAACATCAATCTCACTGTTCTTCGGTTTCTCCCTGGAGAAGCAGCAATTGAAGCAACAAGATCAGATTCAACCAAAAGCAGGAACGATCACAGCATACTAACAGTAGCAACAGACAGCGACAAGGAAAAGCAACTAGACGAGGAATATGTAAAAGTATTCAGGACAAAAACAACTAATGATGAGTCAGTAATTTACACAGAAAGAGTAGTGAATCATGGAGAAGAGACAATAGCAGCAATAAGGTCAATAGATAATTCACATGACTTGTTCATAGTTGGTAGAGGACAAGGCAACATTTCCCCGTTGACCGCCGGGCTAACTGACTGGAGCGAGTGCCCGGAGCTTGGAGCAATTGGTGATCTTTTGGCTTCTTCAGATTTTGCAGTGAAAGTTTCAGTTTTGGTAATGCAGCAATATGTTGGAATAGGAATAGGGGATCAAGTCACCAACCCGGATAGTCCTAGCCAACATTATGGACACTTCAACAATGATCATTCGAATCGCAGGCCACAAACCAGTGGACAGCAACCTGGTTTTCATTCACAACCCTGAAAATTTGGTAGGATTCTTGTTCATATCAAAAGTTTTGGATAGTGTAGCTTTTTTTTTAACCTGTTCTTGAATTTTGTTGCTTGTAAATTGTAAAGCTTCCTACTCAGCCAGATACACATCAATATTGATGTATTTGGTCTTTGTAAAGTGAAGATAACCATGAAACGAGTTCATTTTCCTTGGTTGTTTCTATTGTCCCCTTGGATCCAATTTTAATCATGATAATTATGAATGTCAGATCCCTCACCTACACAACATTCTATGGGATTTCCAGTGAATTCGTTTTGCTAATATCATTATCAATCTGTAAAAACTATTTTTGTCCCCGAATATATTTTCACTCTCCAATCAAATATGGAAAAATATTTTTCAGAAAATATTTTCTAGAAAACCTTTAAGTTTAAAATAGATGTGTGCAAGCATGTTGCAACAAAAGTAAAACTTTTTCTTTTAAAAAATGCAAGGAAAATGATTCTTGAGATTTTCATTTTATGTTCAATAAAGTGAATATGATTTTTAGTCCAAACATTAGTCAAGTATAATAGATTCGTTTCATACTATCTCAATTCCAAAACTTTGGTTTAGTAGTAAATGTTAGTATATTGTATTTGTAAAATAATTTTGGAGAAGGAAAATAACGTATAAACAGAAATGTAGAAGAAATAGAATTTAATCCGAGCCCACTGAATTCACAGTGCTTCCTTAAAGAACTTATTCCCCTCCTAGTACCCGAGGTTGTGGATTATTTTCTCCCAGGATAGAATGGATTACACACTGCTGTAGAGGTACTTCAAACACGAGTGTTTCAGCGAACACAATGATCGGTAGCAAATCACACCTTACTGTTGCTTTTTTGGTAGTTAAAACAATGCAGAAAGGAAGAGGAGAATTCAGAAATTTCGTATGGAAAATATGAGAGAATAACTGCTATTTATAGCCAACATGTTGAGTTCAAAGGAAGAGGGGCAACTCTCAGAAGGTCAGTTATGACTGTTCAGGTAAAACGGCCATAACGTAAATGGCTATTTACGCAAATTAAAACGGGAATTCAAAACGCGGAGGAAAATTAATTCCGTTACAGAAATGGATAATTTGGATTTAATATTAATTTTTCGTTACAAAAACAGATAATTTGGATTTAATGATATTACGTTAATATTTACTATTAACAAATAAATTTGGTCCAAAAAATTAATCAATCAATTGACCGAATCCGAAGCCGAAGCCGAGCGAGCGACGACGACGGCGCGAGGCTTGCCTTCTTCTTAACTCTTTAAGAGCTAGAAGAAGAGCAATTATATATATACCCATCAAAAGTCTTTTCCTCCTCCAATATGGGACAATGTCCCTTTGTCAAGGAGGAAAACTCAAATATTTCATTTTTCCTCCATTTTCATTCACCCTCTTTTAAGCTAAAATAAACTTTAAAACCCCAATTATCCCCCACATGAATGGGGAATGGCTATATCACGAAATTATGCATGAAAAATTATGTGATTCGGAAGCAAGGATTAATCGCATATGGATAAGTAGGTATACCTTTGAACTTTCTGTAGTGAACTTATGTCGGATATACTCGGTCAATCAGTGGATTTGATATCTTTGAACCGTCGAACTTTGGTGTATACCTAGACAACCATAAGTCACATATAATCAACCCTTAATCGTCTTTGGTTCTCATTGTTGTGTTCGTTTCAGCCATGAACACCGCCTGGTTTCATAAGTGCGTAGAGAACAGGCCTTACAAAATTCTCCTAGAAGTGGCTAACACTTCACACTTACATAGGTGATTCCTAAACGTGTCATACCGTAGATACACTATTTTATATACCCCGTATCAAATTTAGAAATCATTAAAAAGCCTTAATGCTTCTATATCCTTGGTACTGAACATTGTCTCATCACGAGAATGGACCAAAATTTTAGTTGGCAATGTTGAACCATCATTAATGACTTTGTTTGATCTCCTTGAACCTAGATCTTGGGATCTCCAGTCTTCTAGGTAGAGTTAACGCCACAATGACTTGTCCTCGGCCATAGTCCCATTCCCCTCGATGATTTCTCAACTACCTCTCTAGTTAGGCCTTTCGTAAGTGGATTCGACACATTATCACTTGACTTTACATAGTCAGTCGTGATAATTCCTCTAGAAAGTAATTGCCTAACGGGTTTATGTCTTCCTCGTATATGACGAGATTTACCGTTATACATAACGCTCCCAGCCCTTCCAATTGCCGCTTGGCTATCGCAATGTATGCATATTGGTGCCAACGGTTTGGGCCAAAATGGAATGTCTTCCAAGAAATTCCGGAGCCATTCAGCTTATTCACCGGCTTTATATAAGGCTATGAACTCAGCCTCCATTGTAGAGCGAGTAATACAAGTTTGTTTGGACGACTTCCAAGATACCGCTTCTCCACTAATAGTGAATACATATCTACTTGTGGACTTAGAATCAATTGAACCGGTGATCCAATTTGCATCACAGTATCCCTCAATCACCGCAGGATAATTATTGTAGTGCAAAGCAAAGTCTTGTGTATGTTCTAAATATCTCAAAACTCATTTCATTGCCATCCAATGAGATTGACCTGGATTACTCGTGTATCGACTCAATTTACTTATAGCACATGCTATATCTGGTCGTGTACAATTCATGATATACATTAAACATCCCAACACACGAGCATAATCCAATTGTGATATGCTTTGGTCTTTGTTCTTTGCTAGTGCAAGATTCACGTCAATTGGAGTCTTTGCAACTTTAAAATCTAAGTGCTGGAATTTTCCAAGTACTATCTTAATATAATGAGATTGTGACAATGCTAGACCTTGAGGAGTCTTATGGATCTTAATACCCAGAATTAAGTCAGCAACTCCCAAGTCCTTCATATCAAACTTGCTAGTTAGCATATGTTTAGTCGCATTTATGTTGGCAATGTCATTACTCATTATCAGCATATCATCCACATATAAGCAAACAATGTCTATGTGATTTGGAACATTTTTAATGTACACACATTTATCACATTCATTTATCTTAAAACCATTTGACAATATTGTTTGGTCAACTTTCGCATGCCATTGTTTGGGTGCTTGTTTTAGTCCGTAAAGGGACTTAACAAGTCTACATACCTTCTTTTCTTTACCTGGAACCACAAACCCTCCAGCTTGTTCCATGTAGATTTCTTCCTTCAAATCTCCATTTAAGAAGGCTGTCTTAACGTCCATTTGATGAATTTCAAGACCATAAACTGCAGCTAATGCTACTAACGTCCGTATGGACGTAATTCTTGTAACTGGAGAGTATGTATCAAAATAGTCAAGACCTTCTCGTTGTCTATACTTTTTGACCACAAGTTTTGCCTTATATTTATCAATAGTGCCATCACTTTTTATTTTCCTCTTAAAAAATTCATTTATAGCCCAACGATTTATTTCTAGGAGGAAGATCAACCAATTCTCATGTATGGTTGTTCAGTATTGATTCTATTTCACTATTGATTGCCTCTTTCCAAAATAATGATTCCGAAGAAGACATAGCTTCTTTAAATGTTCGAGGCTCATTTTCCAATAAGAAAGTCACAAAATCTGGTCCAAATAAAGTAGACGTTCTTTGACGTTTACTACATCTTGGATCCTCCTGATTAAACGTACTTTCTTTTATTTCTTCCTAAGGTCGTTTAGATCCTTCACCAATCGACTCACATTCCTTTTTATACGGATATATATTTTCAAAAAACTCAGCATTATCTTATTCTATAACTGTATTATTATGAATGTCGGGATTTTCTGATTTATGTACCAGAAATCGATATATTTTACTATCTTCCTCTTTCTATTATTTTAAGGAGCATTCTCAACAATGTTTTCTCCCATTATTGTTGAGTTTCCATGACCTTTCTTTTCTTAACTTTGTTGTCCTCTTCGATTCTCAACCGAACAATGAGATCTTCAAGCGATATCTCCTTGCTTTTGTGTTTCAAGTAATTTTTGAAGTCCTTCCACAAAGGAGGCAACTTCTCAATCATCGCTACAACTTGGAATGCTTCATTGATGACAAGACCTTCAATGAAAATTTTGTTAGTAATAATAATATAATTAATACTTTCAACATTAGTATTAATTCGGCTTACACCTTCAGCAAGGAGATCATGAATAATCACTTGCAATTCCTGGACTTGGGTAATAACAGACTTGCTATCTACCATTTTGTAGTCCAAAAATTTAGCGGCCACGAATTTCTTCAACCTGGCATCTTCAGTTTTGTATTTCCTTTCAATCGCAATCCACGGTTCTTTTGACGTCTCCACATTACTATAGACATTATACAGATCGTCCTCCAGTCTGCTAAGAATATAATTCTTGCATAGAAAATCAGAATGCTTCCATGCATCAGTCACGAGAAAGCGTTCATTGTCTGGAGTTTCGTCGGGCAAAACAAGAAGATCTTCC
>NW_017672984.1:95723-103808 GCF_001879085.1 Nicotiana attenuata
TATGGCCGGAATACACTGTGCATCAGATGCATGAAGGCTGCAGGGGCATGGTCAGCCCAAATGACATAACAAGGAACTCGTAATGACCATACCGAGTCCTGAAGGCAGTCTTCGGGATATCTGGCTCCCGAATCTTCAACTGATGGTAACCTGAGCGCAAGTCAATCTTAGAAAACACCTGTGCGCCCTGAAGCTGGTCAAACAGATCATCAATACGAGGCAAGGGATAACGGTTCTTCACTGTAACTTTGATCAACTGGCGATAATCAATACACATTCGCATAGAACCATCATTCTTCTTCACAAACAAGACAGGAGCACCCCACGGTGAAACACTGGGTCGAATAAAACCCTTACCAGCAATTCCTGCAACTGATCCTTCAACTCCTTCAACTCAGGAGGAGCCATACGATACGGAGGAATGGAAATGGGCTGAGTGCCCGGCAATAGATCAATGCCAAAATCAATGTCTCTATCGGGCGGCATGCCCGGAAGATCAGCTGGAAACACATCGGGATAATCCCGTACCACTGGAACAGAATCAACAGAAGGGGTATCAACACTAACATCCCTCACATAAGCCAAATACGCGGCACACCCCTTCTCAACCATGCGCTGAGCTTTAGGAAAAGAGAGAACTCTACTGGGAGTGTGATCTAAAGTACCACTCCACTCAACACGCGGAATACCTGGCATAGCCAGCGTCACGGTCTTGGTGTGACAATCAAGAATAGCAAAATGGGGCGACAACCAGTCCATGCCCCAAAATAATATCAAAATCAACCTTACTGAGTAACAATAAATTTGCTCTGGTCTCAAAACCACGAATAGTAACCAAGCACGCTGATAAACGCGGTCCACAACAAGAGAATTCCCCCACAGGAGTAGAAACATAAACAGAGAAACTCAAGGAAATTCCGAGGTACACCCAAATGCGGAGCAAAATAAAAAGACATATAAGAATAAGTAGAGCCTAAATCGAATAGAACCGATACACTTCTATAACAAACCATGACAATACCTGTGATGACAAAATCGGAGGCAACAGTCTCGGTACGGGTAGGTGAGGTAGCAACTGCGGTTGTAACCAAAGCCTGAGAACTCTGCGGGGCGCGCTGTGGCCGAGAAGTCTGTGGAGGTGCACTCCTCCCAAGTCTAGGGCAATACCTCACCACATGGCGTATGTCACCTCACTCAAAGCAACCTCGTGACTGACGTGGCAGTGGGAATTGTGCGGTACGGGTACTCCAAGACCCCTGAACACCTGAAACTCTGTGGGAACTCTGAGGTGTAAACTGAGCTGGCTGACCCACAAAACCTCTACCATGACGCACCCTGCCTCCAAAATAAGGACCAGTATATCTCCCCGGTCCACGAGGTCTACTCACACCTCTATACTCTCCCTCCTGACCTCGTCTGTCCTCTCTCTCCTGGACCCACCTGTCCTCTACTCGGCGAGAGGTACTCACTACCCGCTGAACTGGGACCAAAGGTTGTGTCGCCATGACACCTGGAACCTGACCAATGGAAACTCGCTGCTCTGGAGTGGGGGCGGCGGGAGTCTGGGTCCCTCCCCTGATCTGTGAAGTAGCCGGTACAACCTAAATCAATCCAGCCTGAATCAATGTACCAAACATGTTCAGGAATTGTGCCAAAGTCTCCTGAAGGGCTGGAGTAGTAGTAGCTGTAGTAGGTGTGCCAGGTGCCTGGGCTCCAGCTGGATCTGCTGGCGGTACCTCGGCGGCAGCTCGCGCAGGTGCTCTGGTTGCACAACGGGCGCGTCCTCGGCCTCTACCTCGTCCCTGGCCTCTGACGGCTACAGTAGGGGGCGCGATTGCCTGATCATCTCGAGTAGCACGTGTCCTCACCGTATGTGAGAGAATAGAAGACAGAAGTTGGGAATTGTGAATGTCAAAAATCTCGCACGACAGGGAAGTCAAATGAAGTGGAATTTTCCTAACAGTTACATAGCCTCTCGTAGATAAGTACAGACGTCTCCGTACCGATCAGCGAAACTCTAATAAACCGGCCTGTGTTCCGTAACTCCTATGAACCTAGAGCTCTGATACCAGCTTGTCACGACCCCAGTTCACCCTCCATGAACATGTCGTGATGGCACCTAGTTCCTACAACTAGGTAAGCCTAACAGTGCTGAATAACAAATTAACATTTGCGGAATAATAAATTAAAACTGAACATATGGAAATAACAATTGTATATAAGGTCACTCAGCCTATACAACTCAAAATATGCGGAAGTCTACAACTAAATCCCAAAACCCGGAAACTCACGGGAAACACAGGCTAATAGAATGTAGTAAACTGCTCTACACCAGAATGTCTAAACAACATGAAAGGAAAGAAAAGGAACTATCTGCTAAAGCCGGAATAGAGTAGAGACTCCTGGCCTGCGGACGTAGCAGATATACCTCAAGTCTCAGCTAGGACTCTCCACCACGAGGATGATACTGTCACGACCCCAAACCCGGTTGTGATGGCGCCCAACACTAATGCTAGGCAAGCCCGACCATTTACTCTCTCAACCCGAGCACAAAGCTCAAAACCAATTAATCAGATACTTAAAATCAAATATTAATACTCATAGTTGAAATACTCAACTAAAACAATACGAAATACTGACATAACTGTAACTCCCAAAGACCTGGGATCATGAGTCTAGAGCCTCTAACTAATACAGAGTCAAAAAAATCCTCAAAATAAGTATGTTCTAAAGTACGCAAATAATAAAGGGATAAGGGAGGAGTCGGGTCCTGCGGACGTCATAGCAGCTACCTCGACCACTCCTGGAACTCTGGAAACCAGCAACTAGCTCAACTCAGCTCCCGAAGTACCTGAATCTGCACACAAGGTGCAGGGAGTAGGGGTGAGTACTACCAACTCAGTGAGTAATAAGCATATAAAATGTCTGAAGATAAGAAATCCACGAAATGCCACAAAGTAAAGCTAAAACTAACAGTCCAACACTTAACTACGAACCAACAGCAAAACAACTTCAAATATATCAGTCAAGTATAATGTAAGGGTGCAATGCAATGCACATGACCGCTACGGCGCGTAGCCCGATCCATTTAACGTCGACGGCGCTCACTGGGGGTGTGTACAGACTCCGGAGGGGCTCCTTCAGCCCAAGCGCAATATAATCATATCATTCGCTGCAGCGTGCAGCCCGATCCATACTCAGTCCACACATGCATATGAGTCACGTAACAGATTCAATTAATTTCCCAATTTCCAATTTATTAAGAAGAATATACTTTAGATATTTAACTTCAGGAAAAGTGACTTAGCATTTCATAACAGTGATTAAACACAGGACTGAGATNCAAACAAGTGGGGAGCTACCGGAATCCCACATCCGTAGTCCCAATGTAAATGCGCAACCACAACCAGAAGATATTCAGAAATGAAGTACAAAAGGCAAACATCAGGTAGTACTAGCCTAGCATGCTTCACGTAGTACAGTCAAGGCAACTTAAACAATTAGGCAAGTTAAATCAACTAAACATGCTTTTCTAATCTAACACAGGTTATAACTGCAAGTAAAACAAGGCAAATATGAAGGAAACTCAGTCTCAATATCTTAAGTAAAAACCGGGTTTTTCAACAATTAGCTCAAGTACGCGCTCGTAACCTCACGTACAAGGCACTCAATTACCACATATCAAATCCTAAGGGGAAAGGTCCCCCACACAAGGTTAGACAAGCCACTTACCTCGAACCGGCTCAAAATCAACTAGAAACCACGCCTTTGCCACGAGTATCCGACTCCAAATGGCCCAAATCTATTCAATACATTTACATATCATAAATAACATCGCAAACAACTGGTTTTGCTATTTAATTCAAAGCTACGACGTGAAATTAGGTGAAATGACCAAAATGCCCTTCAGGCCAACGCCTCGGAATCGAATAATTTTCACATTTTCAGAATTCTCGTACTCTCACGAGTCTAACCATATAAAAATCTCCCAAATCGGAGGTCAAATGCTCACTCAAAACTCAATGGTTTAGCCTATGAAGTTTTGCCCAATTTCTTCCAATTTTTGATCCCAAATTCGAATTTAAAGGATGGATTTAACTACAAAATGATGAAATATAACTAGAAGGGATTAAAGATACGTTACCCAATAGTCTTCTCTTCAAAACCCTATGAAAATCGCCCTTACCCGAGCCCAATTTGGTTTTTCTAACTTATGAAATCAAACCCTCGAATTTTCTATATCAGAACAGGCATTTCCGCTTCTGCGGACAAGGGACCGCTTCTGAGGTCCCGCTTATGCAGAAAATGAGCCGCTTCTGCGACTTTCACTAAAGAGCCAATGTCCGCTTCTGCGGACCATTAACCGCTTATGCGGTGCAGCTTCTGCGGAATTTAAGCCGCTTCTGCGGTTCTAATAAAAGTCCAAGTTTCCGCATCTGCGGTTCTCTTTCTCGCAGATGCGAGGCCGCTCCTGCGGAATTTCCTCCGCATCTGCGGTACCTGAAAAACTCTGCCCAAACCCGCTCCTGCGATGACCAGGCCGCTTCTGCGGCTCCGCTTTTGCGGTTCCCAAGCCGCAGAAGCGAAAATACCAGAAGAGAGAAAAACCAGCTGCTGCAACACTTCAAAAATTCTTCCGTTAACCACCCGAAATCATCCCGAGGCCCCCGGGACCTCAACCAAAAGAACCAATAGCACCTAATACCTCATTCAAACTTGTACCAACCCTTAAACCACCTAAAACAACGTCGGAAACTCGAATTAATCAATGATTTGAGCCTAAGAACTTCAAATTCCATAAAAATACATTTTCGATCAAAAACCTAACCAAAACACGTCCGAATGACCTGAAATTTTGCACACACATCCCAAATGACACGACGGAGCTACTGCAACTTCCGAAATTCCATTCCGGCCCTCGGATCAAAAATACACTATCGGACCGGAAACTTAAAAAAAAATTCAACCTTCGGCATTTCAAGCCTAAATGAGCTACGGACTTCCGAAATACATTCCGAACACGCTCCCAACCTCGAAATCACCTAGCAGAGGTAACAGAACCATTGGATTTCCATTCCGAGGTCGTCTTCACACTGTTCCGACTACGGACCATTTTTCAACACTTAAGCTCTCATTTAGGGACTAAGTGTCCTAAAACTCTCCGAAACTCAACACCGAACGTCCCGGCAAGCCAAAATAGCAGAAATGAACTTAGGGAAAGCAGTTAATAGGGGATCGGGGCGTTAATTCTTAAGACGACCGGCCGGGTCGTCACAAAAACTCAAATATTTCATTTTTTCTCCATTTTTCATTCACCCTCGTTAAGCTAAAACAAGCTTTAAAAACCCAACAATAAATATATGTGTATAGCGGACATATGTCTTGTACTTATTGTATTTGTATAAATACAGAGTGCAAATAAATTTTTACCTTGTAAAAACTCCTCGCTTCTCCCCTGCCCAATCATTTTGTTACAGTAAGTATGAGATGATAGTACTCCCTGAATTTCAATTTATAATAGTGTTTGAGTAGGCACGAAGTTTTAAAGAAAAAAAGCTTTCCATTAGAAACTTATCAGACATTTATTTGATAAAATCATGTCATTACAAAATAAATATGTCATTACAAATTTAAATTATCTCCGAATATTAGAATAAAGTGTCATGAACATAGAAGGTAGTACAAACTTCCCCAATATGGAATGAGAAGCCAAACACGAAAATATGGAAATAGAAAGTGTCCTTCGTCCGACGGGACCCCGAGGACCAGACTACATCGACAGCATTCTTTACACGGAAACCCGTCAATTAATTAATGTCTTTTTTCTTCTTATTTTTTCAATTCATTTCTTTTCCTTCCTTTTTTTCTGGTTAACAAGTTACTAAAAGAATAAGAGTGAAGACAATTTGATTCTTCATTTTATTTTCTTTTTTCCTTTTTCCCTTTGCTAAACAGGAGTTACTTAACTAAACAATAAATCTTTTTTTTTCTTTTTGCTAAAATGTGTATTACCCTCCACGTAATTTATTTTAGTGCTTCATCCGGGTCTCTTAATGGATAAGAGACATTTTGGTTCAGAAGTGTAACTATAGGTCAATTGTAATACTCAAGCCAGAGCCGGACCTACGTGTACCATTGAGGGGTCATCGGACCCATAAATTTCGCAGAAATCTTATATATGTATGTGTGTATACTTTAAAAAAAGATATTACACATAACTTAGCGCTCTAAAGGGGCAGCCCGGTGCACTAAGCTCCCGCTATGCGCGGGGTCCGCAGAAGGACCGGTCCACAAGGATCTATTGTACGCAGCCTTACCCTGTATTTCTGCAAGATGTTGTTTCCACGGCTTGAACTCGTGACGTCTTGGTCACATGGCAGCAATTTTACCAGCTACGCCAAGGCTTCCTTTCATAACTTTGCATTCTGAACACTAAAAAATTTTAAGGAGCATTGATAAAAGTTAAAATAATGGTGTCCCTCTCACATAAAAATCCTAGGTCTGTCTCTGACTTAAACGATGGGAGATATGAATAATATTTAAAAGCAGAAGAACAAATATGACCCATTTCGTTTTTATATAAGATTTATTACTTTTCAATTATTAAGTAATACTCCCTCCGTTCCAATTTATGTGAACCTTTTTGACTGGGCACGGAGTTTAAGAAAAAAATGAAGACTTTTGAAATTTGTGGTCCTAAATAAGTAAAAATTGCGTGGGATAGCCATTTTTTAAAGTGGTATTTAGTTTTTATCCAGTTTTTTTAATGCTGAGCAAAAGTAGCCACTAGTCTATTAAAATTAATATGAAAAAACAGTATTACCCTTTCTTCTATCTCTTTTCTGTCCATGTTCTCTTCCTTGCCAGTGAACCTCCATGGCTTTGACCCCGCCGCACAGTAGTGAACAACTTTCACCTTCTCAAGTTCCACATTCTCTGGGTGACACCACAACATAGCTAATACCAAGTTGCCACAACATAGCTAATACCAAGTTGCCTCTATATCGACGAGAATTGATAAATATCAAAAGACAGAAACGGTGTTACGTTCATTTAGCAATGTTGATCTCGTTATGGGTTCATTTATTGGATTGAAGTGCTTTGGTTCAGAGTATCGATATAGATATACATTCTTAAAATTTGTAGTATTGGTTACTACCGTTATTGATTTTATTTAATGGAACAATCAATAGCAAACTACGATGATTCTGGAAGAATTTTGTGCACTTCATTTGACATCAATCTTATATGTAAATTGCAATTATTATTATTTTTATTTTTTTTTGTGAAAAGATACAAATAACGTTTAGTTTTTTGCTACGTTATGGATCCTGAATTTACAGTTACAAGTTCAAAAGTTATGGACACTTGGTCTTGAACTTAGACTAACAAGCTCAAAAGTTAAGGACAATAGGTCCTGAACTTACAGTTACAAGTTCAAAAGTTAAGGACAATAGGTCCTGAAATCCTGAACTTAGACTAACAAGCTCAAAAGTACTAAAAAGCTCAAAAGTTAAGGACAATAAGTCCTGAACTTAGGCTAAGAAGCCCAAAAGTTAAGGACAATAGGTCCTGAACTTATAGTTACAAGTTCAAAAGTTAAGGACAATAGGTCCTAAACTTAGACTAACAAGCTCAAAAGTTAAGGACAATAGGTCCTGAACTTAGGCTAAGAAGCCCAAAAGTTAAGAACAATAGGTCCTGAACTTAGACTAACAAGCTCAAAAGTTAAGGACACTTGGTCCTAAACTTACAGTTACAAGTTCAAAAGTTAAGGACATGTAGTCCTGACCTGAAGTTAAGTTCAAAAGTTAAGGACATGTAGTCCTGAAGTCCTGAACTTAGAGTTCCATGTTCAAAAATTAAGGACATGTAGTCCTGAAGTCATGAACTTAGAGTTACAAGTTCAAACGTTAAGGACATGTAGTCCTGAAGTTAAGTTCAAAAGTTAAGGACATGAGCAGAAGAGTATTTTCGTCCGGGCAGTTAAAGTTTATTAAAGCAGTCGCTAAAGACTAAAGACATTTTAAACAGTGGCTTAAAAGTAAATACATGTGTTATTAGTGGCTAACCGTGCACTTCCCC
>NW_017672984.1:103817-104959 GCF_001879085.1 Nicotiana attenuata
CCCCCCAACAACTCAAAAAGGGGCCCTGAGTATTTGTGTGGTTGTAAAAGCTTCTCATTAAGGGTAGAATTATATGTTTAAGCTAAATTGTTACTCCCTCCGTTCCAGTTTATGTGAACATATTTCCTTTTTCGTCTGTTCCAAAAAGAATGAACCCTTTCTAAATTTGGAAACAATTTAGTATAAACTTACAACTCTACCCTTAATGAGAAGCTTTTATAACCACACAAATACTCTGGGTCCATTTTTAACTTGTTTAGGACCTCAAATTTCAAAAGTCTTCATTTTTTCTTAAATTCCGTACCCAGTCAAACAGGTTTACATAAATTGGAACGGAGGGAGTACCAAATTTAGAAAGGGTCATTCTTTTTGGAGCGGACCAAAAAGGAAATAGGTTCACCAAAACTGAAACAGAGGGAGTACTATCTATTTTTACCTTAGTTAATCACTAATTAAGGTAAGTTAACATGTTTTAGTTTATAGAACGGTAGAATAATGGTTTGACCTACTCTGTTAAAACATTTTTATTGCTATGACCCACCTAAATACTGATTCTGCCGAAATAAAAATGCTACTACTTTTGCATTGTAGTCATGACTTTTTTGGTTGGCGTTTACTTCAAAAAGATGCTATATATAATTTAATCATCGACAAAACTTCACATGCGAACCTAATCAATCGACAAGCTTAAGGCATTATTTGGAATTTTTGTCATCAAGATTTTGTTTCTATTTTTCTTTTATTGGCATCTTAACTTTAACTTTCAAGACTTAGCCTATTTCTAAGGGATAAAAACAACACTTGCTACAATTTGGGGATAATTAATCCTGTATTATTTATATCGTGTGATAAATTCATCTCAGATTTATAGCATGTTTGGCCAAGCATCTAAAATCAACTTATTTGGAAAAGTGCTTTTTTCAAAAGTACTTTTCAAAAAAGTACTTTTGGTGAGAAGCAGTTTGTGTTTGACTAATTAATTTGAAAAGCACTTTTGAGCAGTAATTAGTGTTTGGCCAAGCTTTTCAAAAACTGCTTCTAAGTGTATTTTCTCAAAAGTGCTTCTCAGAAAAGTGCTTTTGGAAAGAAGCTACTTTTTTCTGCTTCTCAAAAATTGTTTCTTGCTTCGTCCTCAAAAGCTA
>NW_017672984.1:104979-109914 GCF_001879085.1 Nicotiana attenuata
TTCATATACTTTGACCTGTGCTTTTAGCAGCATCATCTATGATCCTGTTTTTCAGATTGATTCCCAGCTTGACTTCTCCTGCTATGTCGTCTACCAGCCATGATGGGTTGAAGTAACATGACCGGCATGATACCTGTCTGGCTCAATAGATTCCTTTTCCACAATGACCTTCTGGTTCCACATATGTTGTGCCTCGAACTTGAACGTAATGCCCTCTATTCCTTCGACCATTACTAACACTTCTTCTCCTAGCAAGGTCTCTTACCACTATTATGATAGCGCATTAATTATAATTGTCATGTAACGTTAAAGATTGACAAACAATTCACAATACTAGATTGTGGTCCTAACCTATGTTATAGTAAAACATTTGTGTAGTTGAATCTGGAATTTTCTCATAATTGTGGTCTCCTTTGATAGCCATGTGTCCATATCCCCAATAGAAAAGTTAAATTGATCACATATGGAGCACCTTTTTTTAATTTCTTAGCAAAACAATTCAAGATAAATAATCAATATATGATAGCAATTATATAAAAGAAAGTTTCAGAACTGGAAAAATCGAATGATATTCTAACAATAATTAAGAAACAAAACAGGTTGAGAAAGATAATGATTTCTAAATGCCGGCAGACATTGAAAAAAGAAAGAGGAAAGGAATCTAGAAAATGAATAAGAAAGTGTAATATGCGAAGGGTTGCAGTGGAAAACTAGGAATCTATCCACTGATCTTAATCAGAGGTCACGATCGAAAACTGAAAACTTTTTGATAAGGAGTGTTTTACCCTCATAAAAAATCTTTCCAGCACCATTCTATATTAGTCGGATCAATGAATTCCAAATATCGAACGGTTAAAATCCAAAATAGATTAATAAGCTGGTGCGCTAGGATCTGAATTTGAATTTGTTTTTGGAAAAAATAGAGCAATTAATCCACGTTGAATCTCGATCAAAAATTAACTCAAGAGGTGATCTTTTTTTCCCCCTAGATCCACCAAACATATCTTATAACAGTGAAAGAACGATTTTATTTCATCCATTATGTAGTTAATCTTGAATTCTTAACTAATTTTGCATTGAAATATATTTTCATGCACGTTTATACGTTCAATTCTAGAACCTTAGTGTAAAGGGAATATTGAAGTTGTCTCTTTCTCCCAAGTTTGATTTGCAAGGTCATCAGCCTAGCTAGTCCTACTATATAACTTGCGACCTTGTAGCTCAATTAACCATTCATCTAATCTCTTAAACTAAAATTAGACGGTATATATATATATATATATATATATATATATATATATATATATATATATATATATATATATATATATTATAATAATTTTATGTATATCAGCTTAAAAAAGTAAACAATAAATTTAACTGGCTATTTGTATAACAAGCCTACTTTAAGTTGGTTTTTCTAAAATAAATTTAGAAACTCCGAGTGACTCCACATGAAGCTTTGCAAATTCTAATTGTCTTTCTCGCTCGAGGCCATTCTTTGTTCGTACGTGCACAATGTAAGAAAATAAATTGACTGGTGATTTTTTATTTTTTTCGGCTTTCTTTAATTAATTATTAAGCTTCTCAATTTTTGACTTCCCTGTTTCTCTATGTTTTTTTTATCATTTACATTCTCCCTAACCTCATGCTTAAAACGCAACATTGAGATTTAAATAATTAGCATGGAAAACTCAATATATATCAAGCATGTTATGTACTATAAACTCCACAATACGTCATTTATTACTCATGAAAATGTGATAATACAACGAAAAGAAGGCATGCAACTAGGCTTCCTTCTAACCAATAAGAATACAATATATCTTCCTTTGAAAATATAAGCAAACTATAAGCATACAGAACACCAAATTAAAACACACTGAAAAATAAATATATGAATTGGAAGTTATTGGCTAGCTAGGTTATGCGCATTGGAAATCCTTAGGAACATATTTTCCACAGTTGTTGAGCAACAAACTGAGGGAAAGAGGTACGTTGAGGTTAATTCCCAATAAATTGGCTTTAATTGCAGTGCAAAGGCAAACAGCAGCATCAAGATCAGCAAGTCCATGAATTAGAGAACAACATGGAGTTTTGGCTGGATCACTTCCAACAACAAGGTGCACTAAGTCATTCAATAAGTTAGCACACACTTTTAGCTTAAGTGTGTCCTTTGGGCACTTACCCTTTGATGATGGGGTTGATGGGGTGGATGGGGTAGATGGGGTAGAGGGGGTAGGGGTAGGCTTAGGGTGGGGTTTGGAATGACCCTTTGATGGGGTGGGTGGGCATGGGACATTAGTGGAACTAACCATAGTGAAGAAAAGAATGTTCAAAGTGAGAAGAAGGGCAATGGAGGATATAGCAAACTTAGCCATTTCTAAGAGTTAAGTAATTAGCACTCTCAACAATCGAATGTGGCTAATTAGTGAAATGCTGTTTGCTTGGTGTTTGAAATGAATGAAATGAGTGGGTATTTATAGATGGAAATGCTTGATATATTTTGCAATTTTTGACAATTTTCTTAAACTAATAGAGAAATTTGAGTGGCCCATGGTATTGTGGTACGAATATAAAGAATATCAAGACACTCTGGCTACAAAACTTGAGATAATACTATTATGGATTTTAAACTTTGGAATTTTATGAATTTCTTTAATTTTTATTATTTCTTCCTTGAAGACAACAAATTTATCCTTCCATTTTCACATGGGACTTACATTATTCTCCTTAATTATTTGAAGATGCTGGACCTGAGCCAAGATCTGAATCCATCAAGATTAATGAATATGTTTACATTGGAAACAAACTAGTAACATTGTACTCTCTTTATTTTAGTATACTATATATCGTAGGTAATCCCAGAGACCCCACTTTGTGAGATTTTATTGGATAGTTATTGTTGTTGTATATATCGTAGGGTAAATATAACAAAAGAAGACATGGCAAAGTACTTGGACTAGAGCTGTACAATACCAAGGTTTCTATCTTTTATAATATTCTTGACATTTATAGGCTATTGTTTTTGCTTTCTATTATTGCAATAAATAAAAAGTAAAATCCTATATCATATCTATAACTATCAAGGGATATGGTGAAATGGTTGGGATCTCTCCATCCTTACGTATATTTACGCACCTTAGTAGGCCTACTAGGCTAGATTCATATTAGTCGAGTTAGTGAATTTCAAGTAGTGAATGATTAAACCAAAAACTGACACGGTACTCATTCTAAAACTTGAGGATTTTAATTGAGATAAAAACTCCTTTCTCATTCTTTGGTGACGACTCATCATTAGAAAAAAAAGAAGGAAAAAACATTATGATTGAAGATCTAAATTGTAATTATATGTTTATAACTCCTACCCATTCTTTAGTGACGATTCGTCATAAGAAAGAAGAAGAAAGTAAACATTATCGTAATTGAGATAAAAATTAAACGAGCTTCTTCCCATTCTTAATTTGGTTAGATTCGTCATTAGAAAGAAGAAGAAAAAAGTGTTTTGATGCGTATAAATTTATAATCTTACCATGTATAGCTAATTGTTGACCATAATGCTTCTAAATATAGTGTGATATATTAATTATAGAAAACTACCTAACACTAAACATAAAGTAATAGCTCCAAGCACACAGGGCTAATATTCCGTAAAGACAGAATGACACGCGATTGCTAAGTGATATCACGGATTAATAATATGCTAATTGATTAATCAAGCATAACAACACGTTAATTAGAAAAAGAACAATTTGAGATCGTCGGCCATGTGACTTTTTTTTTAGTTCAACCAAAAAGATAATTATTTTGAGACTACCACTTGCATTACAAGAAATAATCTTTTGTGATAATTGAACCAATATCTATTATTTGAGACCGTCGTTGTACGACTAAATTATAATATTTGGTCGTTCCTCATGTAATTATGTCCGCATATCCTCCTTAGTAAAAATGTTAATTCTTATTTTCCTTCCCAAAGTATAGCTTTCAACAAATTGTGGTACTTTGCTTTATACTGTTATTATTAAGAGGCGAATTTGAGGCACCGTTACATTCAATATAAATTTATCAGTGTTCATTAAAATTGGTGTGGGAACTTCTAATTATTTTTTGAAAATATTTGCAAGTATATATAACAAATTTTTGCCGAAGTATCTAATTCTAGATTCCGCTGGCATAGACGAGATATTTGTATTCTTCCCATGGTGTTTCCTTTTCTTCCCCTAAGCCTAAAGAGTACTCCCCATGTCTTATATTATGTGTTATATTTTTTTTTAATACGCCCCTTAAGAAATAGTAAGTAGGAAAGGCATTGGACTATTTTATCCTTATTTATGTCTTAAGATATAATCTTGGGAAAATGCATAAATACTCCCTTGACCTATACCCGGATTTCCAACTACACACTTTTTCTTTGCGAGAATCCTATTACCCCCCTAAACTTATTTTAAATGGGATTATTTGCACCCTTAACGCTGACGTGGCAGAGTGTGTGTATTTCACTCTCCCAAAGGAGAGTGAGAAGCAAGAGAAAACGATTTTCAGATTATTTTTATTCTTTTTTACCATTTTTTCTTACTTTTTTTTTCCTTTTCCTTTTCCTTTTCCTTTTCCTTTGTCTTTTTTCTTTTACTTTTTTTTCGTTTCTTCTTCTTTAATTCCGGCGGATATTCATTCACCGGCGACTTTGTCTGACCATTTTTCTTCCATTTTTTCTTTTCACACACAAACTAAACTCTCAAACAGATCTATTCATAAGCAAAGCAAAATACACTCAGATTTGGGGAAAAAAATTCATCATCGGAAAACCTTCCCACGCCGGAAAAAAAATAATGTATTGAAATTTTAACTGGAAAAAGTTTTTTCTCAGCTTATATTCGTTTTTATTTCTTTTGCTCTTCCTCTCACACATAAATTACACTTTCAAGTAATATA
>NW_017672984.1:109934-149513 GCF_001879085.1 Nicotiana attenuata
TATATATATATATATATATATATATATATATATATATATATATATATATATATATTAAAAAAACAAAACACACTTAGATCGGGATAAAAATCTGTCGCCGGAAAAAATGGTATTTGTGAAATTCCGACGACCACCATTTTATGCCGCCGGCGACCAAAACAAAAATAAAAAGAATGAAATAACCAAAAAAAAATGAGAATAATAAAAAATAAGAAAAAGGATAAGAAAAAGAAGAAAGAATAAAAAAAAAAGTACTAAAAATACATGTGGGGGCGCGTGTAGCTCACCACTTGCCAAGAGTTTGGTTGTCTAGTTTTAGGGTGGTATTTATTCCATTTAAGATAAGTTTGGGGGGGTAATAGGATTCCCGCAAAGAAAAAGTGTGTAGTTGGAAATTCGGGTATAGGTCAGGGGGTACTTATGCATTTTTCCATATAATCTTTCTTCATTGAATATTTATTCTATTTATGTGTTATCTATATCTTCAAGAACAAATATTACTAAGGGTAAAAAAGGAAAAAAATAATTATCTTTATCTTGTACTTTTAATTGATAAATAATTTGAGATAACTATTTTTAGTAATCACGACTGTTAATATGAAACGGAAGGAGTAACATCTTTTTCCTAAAAAAGAAAGTATAGGTTAAGTATGAAACACGTTGCAGCGCAGTAACCTATTCGTAAGTCGTCTACTGTGCTCCACTTAATAAAAGAAAATAAAAGCAAAAGTAAAAAGTTCTGTGAAAAGGATTCAAGATACAGCCCAATTACATTCGACACCATTACCAAAATCAAATCATAGATAGGGATAAGTATGACTTCATTTTCAATCAAATGGGATCATTTTACATATAATTGTCGCATATTGTAAATCTCCTTAGTCCTACTCCTATCAATGAGATAAAAACAAGACAAAATAGATATTCTGTCACCTTTGATGACTTCAAGACACGTATTGAGGCATCTTAATTATGCATGAAAACCAACAAACAGATAGCATAGTGAATTCATGTGGTTTATATTAAATGGTATTTAAAAAATAAGCTACAACTCACTACTTCTGGCAATAATGTTTAAACCCGTGACTAAAAAGTCCAAAATCTTGTTTATTTTATTTAAATTATGTATTGTAAGAGCTAATAAATGGCGAAATACAAGGTAAAAGAATCATTTTATTTTACACATCCGCCGATAACCCCAGCAATAGGAGCTAGTTGGAAAATAGAGTCAATATTTGCGGTTATTTTCTTGGAATTTATAGAACTGACCACGAACCACGATCTATCAATTTCACAAAATATACTTCAAAATATATGAAGAAAAACAAAATTGAGTAGGGATGGATTTTTATTTTATTGACATTGCTAATGGTGGAAACCCTAAACAGGGGGAAGGAAAGAAAACCACACGTTCACTCTAAAAGAAGAATTACAGTAGATTGGACTAATTCTATATTTTGCAAGTTGCAAGAATGAGTTGAAATAACGCGGAAACAATTTTTTTGAAAACCAAAAGTACGAATATTCTTTCCAGTAAAAACAAATGAATGCATTGACTGGGACTTTTGTACCCTAATGAGATACTTCTGTAGATATTTGGACTTTGAGTAGCTTAATGAAAGAAATATCAAAGATTTTTGTAAGATTTTAAGGAATACTTTGATATGACAAGTAAACCAGGCATAAAAATTAAGGTACTCAATCTCCAAGTATTGATAGATAAAATTACTCGATATGGGAGGTAGCAGAGGTACACCGTAAAATTAATCGCGGTGCGCTAGCATGACGAGCCTCTGATTACTAAAAACAAGCGGCATTCTACTATGTGACGGAATCATGAACTCGGAAGAAAAATTCCAAAAAATGCAAGAACACCAACCTGATATTCGAACATACAACCTTAAAACAATTTTCGAAACATGTTGCAGTCTAGCAAGTGACTGTATATTAGAACCAACAATCTTAAAACTATGTTTTATTCTGTAACGATTGTTTAAAAAAAAAGGAAGAATTTAAAGTAAATTATCTGATTTCATTCCAAATGACATCTGCAAATGAGCAGAGAATGTTCCTTTTTAAGAAGGACAGTCACAACTATTAAAATAACAAACTAATTGAGGAGACAACACGTGTCCCTCTTCTAGAACTTTTCCTAAGCTTCCCTCCTAAGGGCTAAAGTGAAAATAATTAAACTTATGGGTTTAAAAAACCCACTCTTTTCTATTACAAAAGGTCCGCTATTAACAAATAACATAAGTCTTCTTCTTCATAGTGATGATCTCAGATCGTCACATTCCATTCTCCTTCAGCAAGAATCTTGAGTGATTCAAGGTTCATCAAAATTCGGAAATTGAGATTTTAAGGAGTATTCTTCCCATGTTGCCTCTTCTGGTGATAAATTTGCCCACTGAACCAATACTTGAGTTGAGGCTCTATTTCCCTTTTTTACCATTTTCCGATCAAGAATGGCTATTGGTTCTGCAAGCATTTGACCCTCCTGGTTGCACAAAGGTGGGTTTTGTGCTGCAAAATTCTGATTGCCAATAGTTTTCTTCAGTTGTGATACATGAAAAACTGGGTGAATGCGAGAACTCGAAGGCAGCTTTAGTTTGTACACCACTGGTCCAACCTTCTGAATAACCTCATAGGGGCCAAAGAACTTAGCTGATAATTTTAAATTTCTTCTTACCGCTACTGACACTTACCTGTAAGGCTGCAATTTGAGAAACACCCAATCCCCAATTTCAAATTTCCTGTCAATCTTGTGTCTGCCTGCATTTTGCTTCATTCTAACCTGAGCTTTTTCGAGGTTGTCCTTAAGGATTCGAGCCATTACCTGTCTGTTTCTAATGATTTGGTCTGCCGGGCTCAATGGGGATTGTGCAATTAGCTCAAAGGTGGGTTGTGGAGGCTCATATCCATATAAGGCTTTAAAGGGAGTCATTCCAATTGCTAGTTGGAAGTTAGAATTATACCAAAATTCTGCTAAGGCCACCCACTTGCTCTATTCTGAGGGACGGTGACCCGTCATGCATCTTAGGTATGTTTCCAAGCAACGATTCAATCTTTCAGATTGCCCATCGATTTGTGGATGGTATGCCGATCTCATTCGCAATTTCACCCCCAACCCTTTGAACAGTTCTTTCCATAGTGTGCTTACGAAAATTGGATCCCTATCTGACACAATCGAACTAGGTAATCCATGTAACTTGCAAATGTTGTCTAAAAAGACTTGCGCAATCTGACTAGCTGAATATGGGTGTGTGAGTGTGAAGAAACGGACATATTTGGTGTAGCGATCAATCACCACCAAAATGGAGTCTTTACCTGACGACTTGGGTAACCCATCAATAAAGTCCATAGCCACATGCTCCCAGGCCCTAGACGGAATAGGCATTGGTTGCAAGAGGCCGGGATATGCAACATTTTCCTCTTTGTTGCGTTGACAAACTTCACAACCCTGGATTTGTGTTTTTACTTCACTAGGCAAGTTAGGCCAGTAAAATAAGTTCTTCAACCTTTGCAATGTAGCCAATACTCCTGAGTGTCCTCCCCATGGTGTAGCATGCATATCATTGATTAGCCCTGATCTTAGGTTGCCCTTTTCTCCGACCCAAACTCTGCCACGATACTTGAGGATGCCCTATTGTAATGAAATGTTAGGTACTGCATTTTGGTCCAACGAGATCTTAGCAAGCAATTCTTGAATCTTTTGGTCATTCTCATAGCTTTCTACCACTTCAGACATCCATTTTGGCTGAGCTATGGACAGTCCTAAGCATTCTTCTGCCTCCTCTATTTCAAAGCTTCTTGACAGAGCATCTGCTACCAAATTTTCAGCTCCTTTCCTGTATTGAATGTCATAGTGCAAGCCCAGCAACTTGGTGATGCCTTTTTGTTGTAAGGATGTAGTGATTCTTTGGTCTCTCAAAAGCTTGAGAGAAAAATGATCTGTTTTGATCACAAATGGTCTTAGCTGGAGATAATGACGCCACTTCTCAACTGCCATCAACAGTGCAATAAGCTCCTTTTCGTAAGTTGAAAGCCCAAGGTGTTCAAGACTTAAGGCTTGACTGAGATGGGCTATGGGTCTGCCTCCTTGGGTCAAGACTGCCCCTACTACTTTGCCACTGGCATCCACTTCTACTACAAAAGGAGTAGTAAAATTTGGTAAAGAAAGCACAGGGGCCTGACTCGTTGCTTGTTTCAGTTCACCAAAGGCAGTAGTGGCTGCCTCATTCCATTGAAAATTCCCTTTTTTTAGAAGAGTTGTAAGCGGCTTACTGATGGTAGCAAAATTGCGTATAAACCGCCCGTATTACCCCGTTAGTCCAAGGAACCCTCTAAGTTCTTTAATTGTCTTGTGTTGTGGCCACCCAATCATAGCTTCCACCTTTGCTTTGTCTGTGCTTACCCCTTCCCCTGAAATGATGTGGCCCAAATACTCTACTTGAGTTTGTGCAAATGAACACTTTGACCTCTTAGCCACCAGCTAATTTTCTCGAAGCACCCTAAACACAAGTTCCAAATGTTTGAGATAATTTTGTAGTGTTGCACTATAAATTAAAATGTCATAAAAAAATACCAAGACAAACTGTCTGAGATAAGGCCTGAAAATATTGTGCATTAAGGCTTGAAAAGTGGCCGGTGCGTTAGTTAACCCAAAAGGCATAACTCTAAATTCCCATAACCCATGATGAGTTTTGAAAGCCGTCTTGTACTCCTCACCCTCCTTCATTCTGATTTGGTGATATCCTGAACGAAGGTCCAATTTGGAGAACAATTTGGCGCCATTAAGATCATCAAGTAAATCTTCTACCACCGGAATTGGGTATTTATTCTTCACTATTGCTTCATTTAATTTTCTGTAATCGACGCACATTCGCCAACTTGAATCTTTTTTCTTTACTAGAATGACTGGGGAGGCAAAGGGGGATATACTGGGAGCTACTGTCTGGGAATCGAGCATTTCAGCCACTATCTTTTCAATGGCATTTTTCTGTTCAAACGAGTACCTATAGGGCCAGAGATTTACTGGCTTGGCCCCAGGTAGTAGCTCGATCTGATGGTCGCAGCTCCGATGTGGTGGTAACCCTCGTGGCTCGTCAAAAATGTCTTCATTTTTGGTCAATAAGTACTGGACTTCTTCAGGAATGGTCTCCTTGTTGTGGGATGGATCTTCCTGGTTTAACTCAAAGAGTTGGCCCAAGCAACTGCATTGTCCAGTAAGCAACAACCTGATTATTGTTTTAGCATCAGCTATGGACAGGGCTTGTGACTCTTGATCCCCTAGTAACGTTAGTCTTTTGTCTCCTTTAATGAATGTGATGCTCAAGGGACGAGTATGTAGTAAAACTGGGGCAATGGTGTTGAGCCAGTCCATTCCTAACACCATATCACATCCTCCTACTTTCAACAGCCCCACTTGAAAGAAAAACTCTTCTTCCCCCATTTTCCACTTAAAATTTGGACTAAATTCGTGACAGTCCAGAATGTGACCGCAAGCAACCTTCACCTTCATGGGCTTCTGAAGCCACTGGACCTGGGCCTTCAAGTTTTTGACCACTTGTGGATCCACAAAAATATGGGTGGACCCACTATCAATTAAAATTATCATCATACAATTCTTTACCCAACCCTGTATTTTGATTGTTTTAGGATTAGATCCCAGGTCTAATACTGCATTGATTGAAACTTCAACCTCTTCTTGGTCCTGAGATTCCGATTCTTCCCCTATCCCTCCTGTTTCTTCCACCGTTGATTCTTCTACACCCTCCTCCCCTGCCAAGGTATTTAATGCCTTGGCCTTACATTGGTGGCCAGGGTGATATTTCTCATGGCAAGTAAAACAAATGTTTTGGGCTCTCATTGTCTCATAGGAAAGGTTTTTGGAAGTAGTGGCTTGGTTAACAAAAGGTGTTTGGGCTTTTGGTGGTTGTGTGGAATGGGCATTTCTTTGGGTCATGAAATTGGGTGTTTGACCGGTGGAATTAAACCTTTGGTTAGTCTGATTACTTTTGAGAGCACTTTTTGCTGCGAGCTTTTTGTACATGGCTTTCACCTTTCTTTCATGAATTTTTGTAAGGTCATATGCAACTACTAAGGTACGGGGATTAGCCAGTTATACATTATCTTGAATATCCAATGTAAGGCCACTAATGAAACACTCAAAAAAATATGCCTCGTCTAAATTAGGATTTGTAATCCCCATCAAGCACCTTAATTCTTCGAACTTCTTCTGATAACTTTCAACGTCGGACACTTGTCGCACTTGTTTAAACTCCCTGATAATTTGGGTTGGCCTAATATTGCCATAGCGTATGCATACATCTAGGCAAAACATAGGCCAAGTCACCCTTCCTCTTTTGTCCAACACATAACTATCAAACCACATATCAATTTCATCCTTCAAATTCATGGAGACATATGTCATTTTCTCCTCCTCGTCCACTCCATAAAGGTCAAAAAACCTGTTGCACCTTCTAATCCATGCCCTTGGATTTTTTTCATCAAACTCAAGAAATGGCATTTTAGCTTTGGGCCCTTTATAGCGAGATCTGGAAGTGTCCAGCCCATTAAATGCTTGCAAGTTTCCCCCAAATGGTTGGGGTTGGAACGACCCCAAAGATACTGAGAAAGCTGAAGCCCCAATACCTACTGACAACATCGGCTGGTAAGAAAGGGATGGGGTATACGAGTAAGGCATAGTGGAGGTGTATGAGTAAGGCATCGTGGTGTTATAGGGGACTGACACGGGTGGAAAAGAGGGAAGGGAATACGGAATATGAGATGTGGAGTTGAAGAAGGAGGGTGGTGGTGGTAGGCTCAAGTGAGAGGAGGTTAAGGGAAACGTTTGCAATAATGGTCTGTAGGAGTGGGCTGCCGGATTTAACGGTTGTGTGGTGGTTGAGGTGGTGTCTGAAAGTGGTGGAAGTTGAATGGCTGGGGTTGATGTGAAGGAGGTCGGAGGAAGAAATATACCCTGAGGTAAGGTTGACACAGATGGGGAGACGAAGGGAGTGGTATTCCTCATATTACCTCCTATTGATGAATAGCCTGAGTCACGAACAGAGCTACCTTAAGAAATGGCCACTGTGGACCCCAACGCCGGAGAAACAGCTGCTCTTCTATCGGGGTCCATCTGTATAAGCAAATGTTCGACCCTTTTACTCGAATCTAAAAGCTCCATCACTGTTGTTTCAAGGAACCCTTGCCTTTCCTCCATCTGGGCCATACGAAGCTCAGCTTCCTCCACGGTTGCCAGAGGAGGAAGTACGACCGGCGTCCGACTGCTACCCGCTGTATTTTTGTTTTTATCTACCATCAATAATTGTGCCAAGAACAAGGCTTTGAATACCAATTGTAACAATTGTTAAAAAAAAGGAAGAATTTAAAGTAAATTATCTGATTTCATTCCAAATGACATCTGCAAATGAGCAGAGAATGTTCCTTTTTAAGAAGGACAGTGACGGCTATTAAAATAACAAACTAATTGAGGATACAACACGTGTCCCTCTTCTAGAACTTTTCCTAAGCTTCCCTCTTAAGGGCTAAAGTAAAAATAATTAAACTTATGGGTTTAACGAACCCACTCTTTTCTATTTACAAAAGGTCCGCTATTAACAAATAACATAAGTCTTCTTCTTCATAGTGATGATCTCAGATCGTCACATATTCAGTTTTTTATAAGAACGGTGTTTGGGTTTTGGGGTACAACCTTAAACTATTTTTTATTATCTATTGATAACAATGGTGTTGGGGCTTGCACGCTTCGGCTATTCCATCACTAAGCCACATTTTTAGGTGCAAGAATAGAACTATTTTTGAACACCCTTTGCTTGCTAACTTAACTCAATTCTCTAACCTTTAAAAAAATTAAAAAGAAAAAAGGATGAAATAAAAGGTTAACGAAAATACTTTTTGGCCCAAAGGTTATGATCATTTACACATTTGTGACAGTATATATTGATCCAAACAAGTTTTAAACGGGTTGAGTTGTTAATCAAACTATTATAATTGTTTACCCTAAATATTGAGTAACAATTAAACTTGTAATGTGATTTTAAGGATATGTGATTTCACCTAATATCAATTGATTAACTTAAAGATAAGTGACGGAAATTGACAAGAATGCAAAACAAACCAATGCTTGGACAGTGCCCTCGAGCTTAGTAAAGTAAGAACAGTTAAAGAGCAACAAGTTGATAAGCCAGAGAAAGAGAGATATATTATATTGCCTTAATCTGTATGAATGTAAGGTGTCTTACAAATGATGGAGACTCCCCTTTATATACTAGAGGAATCCTAATTATGGTACAATTGTAATGACGGAAGTAAATCCCATGATTGGTACAAATAACCGCCCTTGACTCGATCTGTTCCAGGATTTTTGCCGTGATCTTCGACCGGTTACGGATATCTCACCTTTCCGTTATTGCGCTTCACTCGAAGTCGGTCATACTTAGTATCGATTGCTGCTGGCCTCAGTCTTGACGGACATCTCGATTCTTGAATTCGACACCTCGTCTTCGTGTTATAACCCGATCCACTGCGAGGCTGACCCTCGACGTGGTCTCCTAGTCTCGATTAAATAGCAGAATCGGGCAAGCCCAATTTTAACCATATACAGATAGTCCCCTCGTTTCTTGGAGTGTAATGAGAAGAAACGAACTGAGCCTTCGATTTTGTACCTCGACCAATTATGACGTCATCCTCGTGATGTAAGCAACGGAGGCGACTGAAACCTCGCGTCTGCACAGTTCTCAAGATCATTAAATGGTGCCAGTTGATGGTCGGCCACTAATGCCTTTGAACCGTCATATCAAATATTATAAATAGATCATCTTCATCATTTTTCTCAAACTTTACTTCCAAAATCTCTTCTAATATTCAGGGCACTTCTTCTCCCTTCAAGTTTTCCAAATCTTCAAATCCCGTTTGCCAACCTTCTCTTCAAACAACAAGTTTTATCTTCTTCTTTCTCAGAACTCATATAAAAATGGCAAAAACATCAAAAACCGTTCCTCAGAAGGAAAAAGCCTCTTCTTCGCTGCCGGCCGGCGATAAAACGCCGGTGGAGCCACTCATCGAAGAGTGTGTTCCTGGGTCATGCGATCTTACTTCTGACTTTAAAGTTGAGAAACCCTCGTCGGTATTTTGCCGATGCGAGCCGATGTCGAGATACATATGCTCGATAACCGAGGGCGGTCTTGAGCAGGTGAAAAAAGATTGCCATTGGGAAAACAAGGAGGTGGTGATTCTGACCCCTGAAGAAGACATCACCACTTACATAGAAGGGTTCTTAAGTGTTTACACTTACCCTTTTGCGTTGGGTTCCGTCGATCCGGTTATCCTCGACTTCTATCGCCAAAACTGAATAATACTAGGCCAGATTCATCCTTCTTTCTGGCGTATCGTCATTTTGCTTCGACTCTTCGTGAGCAAGGTCGAAGGGAAGCCTTTTACCCTCGACCATCTTATCAGATTGTACATCCCTCGTCTCTATCGAGGCGGACTAATAAGGCTTCAGCATCGGGCCACCAAAGTACTATTCTCGAGCATTGACGAGGACAAGGACCAAGAATGGATGGGTCGGTTTGTCCGAGTGAAGACCTCCGACATAATCCCGGTTGAAAAGATGACATGCCCTGAAGAGTGGAACATGAAGCGTAAGCACGAACTCACCTATAGCTTTCGTTTACCGTTTTATATCTTTTGTCTTTTTGTATTGACATCCTTTCCTATGATGTATCAGTTTCTTGGGTGCTCAGTGCAATCCCGAACCTTGAAGGCTGGGTTCGGAAACTGGCCTTGACCTCTTCGTACGTTGAGCGCTCTTGGCACGATTTGGCCAAGGGCCGATGGGAGGCTAAAAATCACGGTAAGCATCTTTATCCGCGTTTGATGCCTTTTTGTGAAATGTTTTTTCTTTTTTATTTTCACTTAATTTCCTCCCATACAGGTCTCAGAGACAATGCTATCATGAGGCCGCCCCCACCTGGGAAGAGGAGGCCCCAAAACTAGCTAAGGATAAGAAGAGGAAAAGGGTCTCGCCTTCCGATACTCCAAAGCCTAAGAAAAGCAAGGCTCGTAAATCGAAGAATGACATTGCCGCTCTCCTATCAATGTAGCCCAGAAACTACGAGATGAAGAAGAGGAGAAAGAAGATGTTGACTATGAGCTGGTGGCTCGAAAGAGGGGAAGCGTCGAAGCTTCAAAAGCAGCTAAGCCGGTGATGGTCGAGGAGGCTCATCTTCGGACCAAGGAGATCTCGGAAAATGGTCCGAGCAAAGTCCCCGAGTCATCGGAGGCTGAAGATGTCTCCCGCTTGACGAACAATCAGCGAGTGTACCTGCCCGCCGTGACGAACAATCGATGGGTGTGCCTGAAGGGTCCGGTTCCGAGGCCCTCCGAAAAGGAGAGAGCGCCCCAAGTGTCTTTCTTGAGGCAATCAACATTGATGATTCACCGCCCCTCCCCATATTTTCTGAGGGGCAACTTCGGGAGGCCCAGGCTATGGAGACCTCCGATGTGGGAATAGCCCACGAAGGGGATGACTTATTATGTGGCTGCTTCACGAGGGTCGATGATGTTTCCGATCTGGATGCATCGATCATTTTTGATGAGGCTCAGCGACTCCTGAACCTTCATCCCCCGTTATTAGTTTCACGTTTGCCTTTATTTCCTTTTGCCTGATTTCCTTCCTTTCTCCATAGGTCGTGATGCTTCGATGGGAAGCGTTTTCCAAATCTCGAGTCGAGCTGAGCCAATGTGAGGCCGATCTCAAAAGTCTCACGGAGGAGAGAGATTCCCTCAAACTCTTCAGTGGGCAAAAAGAAGAGGAAATCAAGGACCTCCGAGCTGAACTGGCCAAAGCTCACAAAGAGCATACTGACTTGATCGAATAGGTAATGAATAATTTTCTTAGAAGTTTGGTATGTCAATTCGGGGATGGAGACTAATACTTTGATCCTGCAGGTTCAGTAGAAGGCCGAAAAGATCGAGCAGCTCCACGAGGAGGCTAAGATGAAAGAGGCAGAGACTTTGGGGTGGAAGCAGAACATGGACCGCCTCGCCTCGAAGAAAAATACTGCTCGAGCCCAGCTATCTTCGGCTGAGCGTCAACTCCAAAGCATGAAGGAGGAGAGCTTGGTCCGAGCCAAGAAAATTGAGGAGCTCGAAGCTCGGTTGGTCGTTGAGCTTGCAAAGGCCACATCTGAGGCAGAAAGAGTAAAAGCCGACGTGAAGGCAGTCGTGAGCGTCTACCGAGCTGATGCTGAAGCCGCTAACGCTCGAACAAAGAAAATTATTGATGCTGCTTAGGTTCGATCATTCAGTGTTGCCGAGCATCTCAAGTGCTAGTCTCGGAGAGAGACTCTCGAAGAGATTCATGCTCGTGGGTTTGACCTCACTGATGAAGATGAAGCTCCCGGGGAAGATTAGGCACTTAGAATTTTTTCTTCTTTTTTGGATTTTTGTGTAAGACCCTGAGTGGTCTTTGTAAATACTTTTTCATATATGAAAGAACCTTTTTCTTTCCGATTTGTCTCTATTTTGCTTTTGCTTTATGATAATTCTGATATACTTTAGGTCTTGTGAGAAATTTGACTCACTTCGTTGCCTTGTGAAAATTTTGTTGGAATCGGATTGCTATAGTCTCTATAATCGAGTGAGTACTTTCTCGAACTCAGAGTAGAAAAAACCCTTAGATTTTGGTTAAGCGAGGGCGGGTCATCGAGCTCAATAATGTAATGGCCCTTAGGCTCTTGAATCGAGTCGATATGTCCTCAAAAGAGTGGCTTTTTCCCTTTTTCGGCTTAAAAGTTTAATCATATAAAAATTTGTTATGCCTTAGCATGAGATAAATCTGTACCTATTAGGATTCAACGTTATTGAAAAACTTTGTTATGCCTTAGCATTAGTTTGTTCGAGAGTTCGAACAATTTGGTACCTCTTAAGGTTTTCGAGGGTTGATGTTATCGAAACCCTATGTAAATTTGCAAAGGGTAGCCCTTTTTTAACCAGTTTTATGAAAGTATTTGAAGGCCTTTTTGATTACAAAATTCGGACGTCTCTGAACCGTGTTAGTTTGGACGTAGTCTTTAACTTGTTATTTGACAATTGGGCTTGTTTCTCGATTATACTTCAAACTTGTTCGAAGTATCAGTCTCCGAGTGGGGTGGTTATTGTCTATAAAATTGAAGATTGCCTTTTTAAGGTACTAAGATTTCAAAGTTTAATAATTCGAGCATGTTGATTTTCGGACAACAGCCCCCGAGTATGGGGTTAATTGCTCGAGCTTTAGTTAAGATTGACTCTTGAGACGGTTTCCATAATATATCGTAAGCACGAAGTTGTAAAGTTGAAATTTCACTAAGGCATGGAACATCTGATAAGGAAAAAGTACTTCTTTCAATAGATCATTCATGCATACATGTATTGTCATTAGGGCTCGGGCAATCTACATGGGCACGGTTCACTTGACCGTTTGGCCCTTTACAAGATTTTCCTATCGAGACCCTGTTGACACAAAGCATCTTCCTTGAAAATATAACATCGAGGGTGATGCCCCCCAGTATTCGAGGTTGATTGTAAAGAAGCCTCGGATACTATTGAATTGTCCCCAGGTAGCACAGATAATTGTTGCCTCGTTAAAAACCTCACCGGAAAAACCCATTTGGGACAAAAAACCGATCTAAGGGAAAAAGAGTGCAACGTATGCTTTAAAACCTGAGGTCTTTGAAGAATTTCCATGTCTTTGATCGAACACTTGTAATAAGTTAGTATCGAAAATAAACAAAAAAGGGAGAGAGTCATACCTTAGCAATAGTATCGTTTGAGGAGTGATATGTTCCAATTATTTGGCAGTTGTTCTCTTTTCATCGTGCCAAGCTTGTAAGATCCCTTTCCGATGACACCGAGGACCTGGTATGGTCTTTCCCAATTTGGGCCGAGTTTCCCCTCGTTTGGATCTCGAGTGTTGAGGGTGACTTTTCTCACAACTAAGTCCCCTATTTTGAAGTGTCGAAGATTGGCTCTTCAATTATATTATCTTCTGATTCGCTGTTTCTGGGTGGCCATTCTAACGAGGGCGGCTTCCCATTTTTCTTCTAGCAATTCGAGGCTTCTGTTCATAGTCTCGTGATTTGATTCTTCCGTTATGTATCGAAACCTGATGCTTGATTCCCCGACTTCGACCAGGATCAGAGCTTCGGCGCCATAAACTAAGGAGAACGGTGTTGCCCCCGTACTGGATTTTGTCGTTGTCCGATGCCCAAAGGACTTCGGGAAAAAATTCTCTCCATTTTCCCTTAGCGTCGTTCACCCTTTTCTTTAGGTTTTGAATGATGGTTTTGTTCGTTGATTCGACCTGTCCGTTCCTACTAGGATGATACGGCGTCGATAATATCCTTTTTATTTTGTGATCTTCGAGGAACTTTGTTATTTTGCTGCCGATAAATTATTTTCCATTGTCGCACACTATCTCGGCGGGTATCCCGAACCGGCATACGATGTGATCCCAGATAAAGTCTATAACTTCTTTCTCTCTGACTTTCTCGAAAGCTTGTGCTTCAGCCCATTTAGAGAAATAGTCATTCATAAATAAAATGAACATAGCTTTACCTTGGGCCGATGGCAGAGGGCCGACGATATCCATTCCCCATTTCATGAACGGCCATGGGGATAAGGCTGAATGAAGCTGCTCCCCGGGCTGATGAATCATCGATGCATGTCTTTGGCATTTTGTCGCATTTTCGAACGAACTCCTTAGTATCTTTTTCCATACTGCCCCAATAATACCCTGCTCTGATGACTTTGTGAACCAGTGATTCGGCACCGGAATGGTTTTCGCAAGTGCCCTCGTAAACTTCTCGTATGACGTAGTCGATGTCTCCCGGACCCACGCATATTGCCAACGGTCCATCAAACATCCTTCTGTACAATGTTCCATCTTCGGCCAATGTGAATCGTGCAGCTTTCGTTCGCAGAGTCCTCGATTCCTTAGGGTCCGACGGAAGTTTCCCATTCTTCAAATAATCGATATATTAGTTCCGCCAATCCCAAGTTAGGCTTGTGGAGTTTATTTCGGCGTGGCCTTCTTCGACTACCGAGTTTGAAAGTTGTAACCACTTATCCCCTTCGCAACATTTTGCACAAGCCCGAACTCTCAGGTTGAATGGACAAATGGGCCGTCGAAATTAGTGGGTACGATATCGGGTATCAACCCCGAACGGCCATCAAGTCTCAAATCTTAGCAGACTTCGTGGCCGACTTTACACCAGCCCTTGTATCGGGTACATCCTCGGGGGTGTAGACCCTTTTCACATATGGTGCTTCGAGTGTGAAGGAGTCCGGGCTAGGCATCGTTTAGAAGCCACCCACAGGCAATACAATTAGACAATCTATCAAAACCCCTAAGTTGACTAACAATGAGGCCGAGTATGAGGCCATGATTGCAGGTCTCGAGCTGGCTAAAAGCTTGGGAGAAGAGGTCATCGAGGCCAAGTGTGATTCCAACTCGTGGTTAACCAAGTCAACAAAACCTTCGAGGTTCGAGAAGATCGAATGCAGAGGTACTTAGATAAATTGTAGGTGACCTTACACCGGTTCAAAGAATGGACCCTACAGCATGTACCTCGAGAGCAGAACGGTGAGGCCGATGCCCTTGCAAACTTGGGGTCATCAGTTGAAGATGATGAAATTAGCTCAGGGTATCTGTATACGGTTAAAATCGGGCTTGCCCGATTCTGCTATTTAATCGAGACCAGGAGACCACGTCGAGGGTCAGCCTCGCAATGGATTGAGCTATAACACGAAGAAGAGGTGTCGAATTCAAGAATCGAGATATCCGTCAAGACCGAGGCCAGCAGTAATTGAGACTAAGTATGACCGACTTCGAGTGAAGTGCAATACAGAAAGGCGAGATATCCGTAACCGGTCGAAGATCACAGCGCAAATTCCGGAACAGATCGAGTCAAGGGTGGTTATTTGTACCAATCATGGGATTTACTTCCGTAATTAAAATTGTACCATAATTAGGATTTCTCTAGTATATAAAGGGGAGTCCCCATCATTTGTAAGGCACCTTACATTCATACAGATCAAGGCAATATAATATTTCTCTCTTTCTCTGGCTTATCAACTTGTTGCTCTTTAACTGCTCTTACTTTACTAAGCTCGAGGGTTCATCAGCTCGAGGGCAGTGTCCAAGCATTGGTTTGTTTTGCATTCTTGTCAATTCCCGTCACTTATCTTTAAGTTAATCAATGGAATCAGGTGAAATCATGTATACTTAAAACCACATTACAAATTTAATTGTTACTCAATTTTTAGGATAAACAATAATCTTATCGAATTCCATTGGAATCCACCTGATATTTATTCCACTTACCCTTTTCATACCCCTAATGAAGGTGTCTCACAGGTCCAAAGCTTTCAAACTTGGTAGTGAAGCTACGTTTTGAAATTGCCTTCCTCGTCTAATCGCCATTAATTGGGTAACTAATTAGTTAATGGGAAAGAGTAAGGAAGCATTTTAATTCATCTTCAAGGATTCTTGGAGCCCGTTTGGACATAAAAAAAAAAATTGTCCTTTTTTCCAAAAAAAATTCACTTTTTTTCCGAAATCAGCATTTGTTCATAAAATTTCCCAATTTGAAAAACTCCAAAAAGCTGTTTTTCAAATTTTTCACTCAAATCACTCACAAAACTTCAAAAACAACCCAAAATTATATTCATGTCCAGACACAACTCTAAATTTCAAATACTATTTTTACTTGAAATTTTTTTTCGCCCAATTTTGGAATTTTACAATTCTTATGTCCAAACGCCCACTTGGTTTGTTTGTGACAGGAAATAGTTTGATAAAGTTTACTTTTCATTCTGTTACTTCTTTCCCTCCAATCACTCCACATTGACCACACTTCGACCGTTCTGCGTGGGGAAAAGCGATAAACTGCTTCCAAGTCTAGGTCATCCTCGAATTTGCATCAATGCACATAGTTAACTTGGTGGCTCAGTAAAGTAATACTAGTAAATGTTTTTGAAGATCTTTCTGGAAAGAGATTTAAACAAGAAAATATAGGAAGCCAAAAGAACACAACAAATTTTGCATGGTGCATCTATGTTGACCCACATTTCACAAAAATTCCAAGACCATTTCTGTTACCCTACTAATTACTAAAGGACTGAGTTTGCTTTAGAGAATTGTGGCAAACAAAAACATAGGTTACTGCAAATAGAAAGACCGACTGTGTTCAATGTTCATTGTAATCACTCATCGAAAGTAATTTACTTTGCTAGTCAGCTACCATGGAAAAGCAACAATTTCAAGTTTGATTTCGAAGAGACGGTCAATCTACTTAGCATGTGGAGTGTATCTAACATTCCAACTAACCAAATCAAACTTTTAAGATAAGAAAAGATTCAGCATAAACACGACAAAAGCAAAACTCATGTCAGCTTGTTGGTTGCAAATCTCGAACCAAGATTTATTCTTACTGTTCAAGCCTTACAGTTGTTTATACATGAGAAGAAACGCATTAAAAACATTTTGAGGATTCAATTCCAACTAGATCCAAGCTCAAGGTTCTCCACCAAGCTCCACTCTTAGGTTGTCATATGGATAGACCTTTGGTGTCTGCTCATACAAAAAGGTTACAGAATTAAAACAAAGTCGGCCAATAAAAATGAAAATAAGGGGAAAAAAATAAAAGCATGAGTTGTATGATGATCAAAGAAAGAGGCAAACAGAAAGGGCCGACTACATATTAAAGTAAAGGCAATCTGGCACAATCTGTAATCCCTAGGGTACAGTGTTTAAAAAAGCGATCGCTTCGTCGCTTTAAGCGAGAAGCGATGCGAAGCGAAGCGACAGTGCGTCGCTTTTCCGAAGCTGAGGCGATGCGATTTTCAACAGCGACCCCTTCAACACCTGAAGCGAGAAGCGACGCAGAAGCGAAAAGCGAAAAGCGATCGCTTCAATCAAAAGGGGTCAATTCTTTTAAAAAAAAGATTGGGTCTTTTTTTTATTATACAAAACATAGACCCCGAAGTGAAGACATTTCATTCTCTTCCATTCCATCAAGCATCGCTGCTGCTGCTAGGGTTCCAGAAGTCCATCCAGGTACTTTCTTCTTCTCCTTTTTCTCTCTCTTCTTTCTTCTTCTTCCCGTCGCGTCCAGCTCACTGCTAGGGTTCCAGCGTTCCTTTTTTTCCCCTTTTATTCTTCTTATTTAGCCTTTATTTATTAATTTCTGTGTATTTCAGTTTATAAACTTCATTATTATATTTTGAAATGTTGCTGCTTTGCTGATTTTAGTATATTAAACTTAATTATTATTATTTTTTCGGTTTTTTCCTTTTTCTTTGAAATATTGCTGATTTCAGTAATATATATATATATATATATATATATATATATATATATATATATATATATATGTTATATTTTCAGTTTATTTCATTGTGTTTGTTTTTCTTATATCTTAATAGGGATATATATTGAATTTTTTTATTATTTATATTGTCTCTTTGCAAGATTTACTTTATGTTTTTTAAGAATTGTTCTTCACTTCAATGAAGCGTGCCCTTCGCTTTTGAAGCGGGGCGAGCCCCGCTGTTTCGCGCTTCTCGCTCCCAACTAGTAGGTGGAAGTCACAGGAACCCTCAAATGCTTTCTCTTGCAGCTTAGGATATTGACAAGGGCTTGTACTGCTCAGAGCACCATCTCAACCCCCCCAAACCCACCCACCCACCCAAGACGATTCGAAAATTAAAAACAAATGATAAATACACTCAACTATGTTGCAGTGAAGGGGACCCTTGGCGTAACTGGTAAAGTTGCTGCCATGTGACTAGGAGATCACGGGTTCAAGCCGTGAAAACAACCTCTTGCAGAAATGCAGGGTAAGGCTGCGTACAATAGACCCTTGTGGTCCGGCCCTTCCCCGAACCCCGCGTATATCGGGAGCTTAGTGCACCGGGCTGCCTTTTTTTACTCAACTATGTTGCAGACATGCACCAAGATGTAACCTTTGGAAGCATCTAGACAATCTCATAGAAGTTCTAGTACAACTTTTGGAACTATAATCGCATTAACTAGTAAGTATAGTGTCAAACCATCAGCTGCTCTAAATGCATTCTGTATTGTTGAAATTAAGGATTCAAGAGGGAAACTCTATCTCACACGCTCTAAAATATTGACTTCTGAAACCAACTCCAACTAGTACCAGATAACATATCAAACACTTAGACATCTTCGCAACATTATACAGCAATGACATTAGTGCTATTTAGTTATACCAACAGCACAAAGCAAATTAGTAACAACACTAAGCCAGCGGTCAACACTTGCAACTTTTAGGAAGCAACAACCATTCAACAATGAGGACAATAATCAGCAAAAAGAATACAACAAAGAAAAAATCACTTGAAACCTTTATACTCTTTTCTAAAACAATGAGCTCATGAGACTTCTCTCTATGCCTATTGCCTACCGAGGTTCAGCCACTGTTTCTTCAAAAACCTATAATCTGACCGAGTAAAGAAACACATTACCCCCACTGTTCTAAAAGGCGTGGGCATGATGCGAGGTGTTTATCTAACATGGGTGAGGCGTAAGCCCTGGGCGCAGTGTGTATGGTCCATGGATCTTCAATTTTAATATTTTATAATTTAATAAAAACTATTTAAATAACAAAAAAAAAATACATTATAATTGTAGAAAATTAAAAAAAGGCAGAATAGCCTCGTAGGCACTTGTACTTGTTAGCGTTTGTCATCCCGGTCACTATACTCAAAGAAGATTCATCCAGACACTTATAGTTGTTCAAAGCCAATATTTTAAACCCCTCTCACCTCGCGTGTTCTTCAAATCTCTGACATGGATGACACATCAGTGGCCACGTCAAATTTTTTGTTACACATCATTATAACTTATTTTTCACATTATTTTAAAATTATTCATTTCCTTTTCTTTTATTCCACCATTTACTCCATCTTCCTCCTCCCTCACCATTTTTATTCTCCATTAACAAATTTTAAAAATCTCCTAACCATCACTGTGTGCGACCCCTCTTCGACCATCCTTCACCTACAAAGCTTATTCACAGCCAACATTCCACCATAGCATCACCAATCAACCACCAAAAGCTAAACCGGCCATCAATAATGACCACCCGAAAGACCAACATCACCCAAAACTTTTTGAAATTTCACTACAAAAAAACTAGAAAATAGGTTTCACCGGCGATCTTCTTTCATTATTTCTATTTCTTTTCTTTGCAAAGGCTATCTTTCAAAGTAGGGAATGGGGTGTGAGAAAAAAAACTCCCCAAAAATTGATGCAAATCTGGTACATGTTTTGGATCTATAGCGACGAGGGATGTCATTGTTTGGATGAAGATATGGTGGGGAGGGTACCGTTGCTGTGGGTTTTGGATTAAAATGGGGGAAGAGGAGCAAAGTGAAGAAGGGAGGGAGACAGAGAGGGGGGGTGCATCCTTGGTCGGCGACAGAACATAAGAGAAAGAGAAAAATCACCTATTTGGCCTTTTCTTTCTTTTCTAATTTGATTTTTTGAATTTTTCTTTTTCTTTTTTTCTTATTTTAATCATAATTTTTTTACGTTCACGCTCCTTATATGCGTGAAATACACGATTATGTCCGGTTCAGCGATTAAGTTGCCACATAGACTTGGTCAATGGTCAGAGGGGTTTAAAATATTACTTTTGAACGAGTAGAGGTGTCTAGATGAAACTTCATCAAGTTTGGGGACCGGGATGACAAAGTGGCACAAGTATAAGTGTCATTTAGGCTATTCTCTGCACTATTTGCAAATATTAAAACCTCATATCTCCTTCGTTATAAGGTCAAATTAAGTGATTCAAAATCCTAACTTGACTAGAATTTCACAAGGAATCCATGGAGGCATAAAATATGAGTTTCGGGATCATTTGGCATGAGAAACGAGGCAGAATAGCTGGCAGAAGAATATATAAAACTAGGGTTTGTTCATTCGGTCATATTTCAGTTGGGGAGCTCGGATTTTGGCGATTTTTGAGGCGATTTTCACCATATGGATCGGGTTAAGTGTTATCTACTCGATTTTGATTATAATTTATTAATCCATCTTCGTTTTTGGGATTTGATTGATGATTTCAAAGTGAAATTGAGGGAGTTAGGGTTTGAGTTTTGGAGAGTTTTAAGTGAGGATTTGAGGGACCAAACAGAGTCCGATTTGACAAATTTTATATGGTTAGACTCAGGAGAGGACGAGGATTATTATTCTACCATCTTTGACTGGTTTCGAGACATGGGCCTGGGAGCCGGGTTTTGGCCGATTTTGGATTTTTGGCATGTTTATGTAGTTTTTATTGTGTAATTCGATTCTTTAGAGTATGTTGATAGTAGTATTTTGATTATGGTTAGATTCAAAGCTTTTGGAGACCGAGTCGTGGGACGAGGACATCCCGGAGTAGGATTTTACGCTATTGAGGTAAGTAACAGTTTTAACTCTGGCTTTGAGGGTATAAACCCGGAGAAATTGATATCATGTGATTGTTTGGTGGTGATACCCACNGAGGGTAAAGGCCAAAGCTAAGGCAATTTCTCATCAGCACTTTCCTACAGATGAAAAAGCAGCAGAAGAAAAAGTTGGTGTTTTGACTCGGAGTTTCACATCTTTAAAGAAAACAAGGGGAAAAGGGATGGAAGACACATCAGTTTTTAGTTGCCCTACTTTTCCAAAGACAAGAACCAATAGGTCTCTCTCTCTCTCTCTCTCTCTCTCTCTCTCTCTCTCACACACACACACACACACACACACACACACACACATACACACACACTTTTTCTATTTATGTCTGCCTCTACATGCATGTAATCTTGAGGAAGCAGTTTTCTTTCCCCCTTTTTCTTATATCAGCTGTTTTTTCTTCCTTTTTTCTGAGGTGACTCACGTGAGATTTGAAGCTTGTTGTGGTGATATCATTTGCTTATATCCTGTACCAAATATAGATTGTTGGTTGATTGAACTTTCATGCTCCTGACACGTACATGCAGTTTTACCTCTAGTTTTGACCCTGAGAAATTCTCAGTGGCACTTCCTCATGAATTTGTATCCTTTCCCAGTTTTAGTCTGGCTGAAAATGTTTCTGTCTTGGCAGTGCACTCAAGCTACTATTTATTTCTTTATCTACCTGAAGTAGCATAATCTTTAATGAATTGGGTGTCTTAGTTGCAATTGTGTTCACTTTAAAGGCTCCGCACATGCTTAATACGCAAGATAGCTCTGCAGCATGCACATTAGCAACACCTTCCCCTATCCCCATTTCTTTCCTGCGGCACATCTAAAATTGAGGCATTTATGTTTTGAATGGAATAAAGACATTATAAATGTGAAAGTGACATAGGAGAATGCTCAATGCTGATGCTCTCTTGATTCTTGTTTCTTCTATATAGGACTGAATTCAATGGAGCTGGTAATATTAAACCCTCAGGTTCATGGACGGATCCTAGTGGAAAGCGTAAGAAGGTTTGTTAACAATCTCTTTTTGTATTGATCTCTAATGAGAAGTATCGCAGGGATGGCAAGCGGTGCGGTGCGGGGCGGGTTCTCTCTTAACCCGCAACATTTCAACCCGCCCCGCCCAGTGTTTGAAAAAGCGCACGCTTCGTCGCTTAAAGAGCGAAGCAACGCGAAGCGACAGAGTATCGCTTTTCTGTGCCTAAGGCGACGCGAACAGCTGAAGCGCACGCTTCAGAGAAAAAAGCGACGAGGCGAGCGAAGTGACGAAGCGATCGCTTTTGAAGAAAAATCGCATCTGGGCCTATTTTTTTTTTTAAAAAAAAAAGATTGGGTCTGTTTTTAATTTTATACAAAACAAACCCCTAATGCTGCGCGACATAACAGAACACAATTGCTGCGATTTTCTCTCTTCTTCATCTAAAAATTAGGGTTTTGGGACAGAAAGTTTCTGCTTTCTTTTCTCTTCTTCATCGCAGCAGACCAGCACCAGTCCACAGCTCCAGTCGACCAGTCCAGGTAAATTTTCTTCTCATTTTTTTTCTTCTTTCTTTCTTTCTTTCTTCTTCTCATTTTTTTCGTCACTGACTCGCTGGGCTGGAGTTCTGTCTTCTTTCGTCCTTCTTCTTTCTTCTTCTGAGTTTTGTCTTCTCTTTTTTACTTCTTTCTTTCATTATTTATAATTTATATATTTTATATTTTTCAGTTTATTTGATTTTTTAGTGTATATTTCAGTAATTAAAATTAATTATTATATATGTTATATTTCAGTTTATTTGATTTTTTAAATGTATATTTCAGTTTGTATAATTAATTATTATATATATTATATGTATTTTCGGTTTATTGATTATGTTTTTTCTTATATCTTAATAGGGATATTAAATTGTTGATTCTAGTAATTAGTAGCTTTGATTTTGCTTGTCCTATGGTTTGTGGATGATTTGGTGGTACCTAGTACCTACTTTTAAGTATTTAAATTGAAGTTTTTGATTATTTATAAATTTACATTATGTTTTTTAAGAATTGCCATTCACTTTAATAAAGCGTACGCTTCGCGTTTGAAGCGAAGCGAGCCCTTGTCGCTTTTTTGCGCTTCGCTCTCTCCAAAACACTGCATGCAGCTCATGAGAATGTCAAGAAGTTCAAATAGTTGCTTTATTCATCGTCAATAGATTGAGAACTAAGGATGGCTAGGGAGTAGGCAGCAGGGGAGGAATGAAGTCATCAAGTAAAACAATTAATCATCAGAAACCTTGTTTACTACCCTCTTTTCAGTATCTTATCCTTCACTGCAACCTTCACCCCCTCCTCTTCCATCACAAGGATTCACAGGGGTGTGCCAATATGCTGAATAGCCGGTGAGCTCCCTGTTTATGAGCATTATTGTGTCTCTCTGCTTGATATCTAAGGAGTTCTCTATCGAGAAATTTGTGTGTTCATAATATTTATCTTTTAATTTATTTGTTACCAATGGAAGTAGTAATATAATTCAGAATTTCAGATTTTAATAATTTTTAACCAAATGTATTAATAGGCATTAAAATTCATTGGAAGTGTTCATGAGATTAGCATTGTACATGCAAAATATTATTTTTGTGGGACAAGCACATGCATCCAAAACCTATTGCTCGCAGATATTCTATGAACATATAGATTGAAGAATTAATTAATAACTAGTGCTGGCTCAATATATATAAGCAAGTTGGATTCTTTATATATCTTTACATTGAACTATACTATAACCGGCAATGAAAAGAAAGCAATAGCACGTGTACGAGATTGATTGTAGGAACAAAGTTCAATATTACTAAAACTATCATATGACTTGGAACTTTGCTGCTGGTATGGTAATTTTATTTGAAAAATGAATGTCAATCTACATATATAGGTAGTCTTAGTTTCTTTTACATTGTTTTAAGAAAAACTTAAAAACAATTGTCATTTACGTACATTTTAGTAATCTTGAAGGAAGTAGAGATAGATTTAGGATTTGTAATACATGGGTGCACTGCTAAAAAAGAGGAAGAGAAAATGTATTAAGTGAGAATTGATCTTTATTCCACTTGGTAATTAACTCAACCTTCAACCAAGTGCATCATTCAACCTTCGTGGAGCACGAGTGCCAACAGTTAATATTATACCAATTTCAGAAAATATGTACATAAAATATCTAATTCTATGAAAAGACCATGGGTTCGCGTGCCCTATATTTTTGCCTATAAATCCACCCCTTGAAGAAAGTGCATCTGTCATGTCAAAGAAATGCAGAACTTGTACGATCGAAGCTCTAAATATCAAAGTTGAATTACCCAATTACCATAAAAAGTGCAATGTTCATTTACCCTTCATCTAAAAGATTACTCCTATCAACGTAGAAAATATAATTAAAAAGTTATATTGGATTTTAAAGTTTGCTCTAAAATTGTCATGAACTTATTATGGTTCTTGGTTGTTTGCGAATTTCTTCCTTTATTTAGTTAGCTAAATATTGGTCCAAAAAAAAAAGTTAGCTAAATAGGATCAGATTAATCAATTTCATAAACTTACATTTTTCTATTTGATTTTTATTGTATAACGTAAACGTAGTGTTTAACAATATTTATGTACTTCTAAAATTTTATGTACTCATTGATAAGGATATACTAGGGATACACGCGCAAAGCGCGTGCCCAAAGACTAGTTAAGGAAAAACCGTTAAAGTGATGCATAGCGAAATTGCATATTCTAGCTCTACCAATCCTTGAAGCACTAGGCTGCAGATATTCTCCCCATCCCACTGCAGGTGTTACAACTAGAATATTGATTATTGGTGCAAGGATACAATGAAGGAAGCCTCGTGAGTCATAGAGTATTACAACTAGTGGTAGATTAACTAGAGGTGGTAAAACCTTGGGCAACCTTCCACTTCGCTAGTGGTTTAGCAGAAGGTGATATGCAACAGGAGTGTGCGGAAGAGTTGACAGAGGGTGACAGGGACTGGCAGAGTCAGGCAGATGCTCTGATGGAGTAGTTGGGAGTAAGCATTTGTTAAGGTTGGCAAGGCAATGCACGTGGATAGTTTTACCGAGAGCAAGAAATACTTATCTTCTTAGTTTTCGATCCTAACATGACATCTAAATATTTCAATATAAATTTTCCCAACTTCAAGGAGAGGATCATAAAATAAATTTTAATATAATCCACATGACGCTAGTCATTAAGCCACAGAACAAAGAAACAACAGCTGCAAAAGTGATTTTCTACAGCATTCATTCAACACTAAGCTCAACAAACACCCTCAATTCCGTCAACAGAGTAAACAACATGCAAGTCCATCCACTGTAAACACACACAACAAAGTGCAACTCAATTTGGACAAAATAGTAGAGTAATGACATCAAAGCATAAATAATTCACATTAATTGGAAAAAGTTGAATTAGAATTCAAAACAAGCAGACTTACAAATGGGATTGTGGAGGCTTTGTCATTCCAAACAGCTAACAGCCCAAGCCCCACGAAAAAACTCAATCCACCACTCAACCAAGCCAAAGCCTCATACTGCCATTAAAAGCAGTTCAAGAATCTTCAGATATAAATAATTTGACTAGCAAAAAAGAAAAGCTTAAAAATGTAAACTGTAAAAACAATGAAGATGGTGATTCAAATACAAATATTAAGTCAAAAGAAATAACCTTTCCAACAGTAAAAAAATCTTCAAATTTCACATATAAAATAGAAGAATCAACCCGATTAGCTGTCCACTCAATCGCTTAAACTAAAAATAACCGGCAGAGGTACAATATATGTATAATTTATGTTTAATAGGTGTATAATCGTGCATAATTAATGTATAATCTACGTATATGGCTAGAAAAATAAACAATAAATATAGTTGGCTACTTGTGTAAAGATCCCTATAAAATATTCAAGTTTCATATTATAATTAATTTGACTAACGAAAAATTTAAATTAAAAATGGTAAAACATAAAGCAGGAACTCAAACGCAGATCATAAACGAAAAGGGCAGTCCGATGCTCTACACTCCCGCTATGCGCAGGGTCCGGGAAAGGGCCAGACTACAAGGGTGTATTGTACGCAGCCTTACAAGAGGCAAATCATAAACCAAGACTTTAACTTTTCCAGCAGATATAAATATCACATTTTAAATATTCAACCTTCAGATTATAATTATTTTGACTATAAGACAACTAATCTTAAATCTAAAAATCTGAGCTTTCCAACAGCATCAGCAATGAAATATTTAAATATCACATTACAATTAAATTGACAAGCAAAACCGAAAAACTGTAAACGGCAACAAATGAAAAAATGGGAATTCAAAACAATCTTAAATTACAAATAAGAAATTAACCTTTCCAACAGTATCAGCTATACGATCGATACATGGCTCGGGAAAAGGAGTTCCGTTATCCCACGTAAGTTCATCATTCACTCCAAGCTACAATCACACCAAAAAACTAGGGTTTGTCAATCAAATTAAAAAGACCAAAAAAGAATGAAACAGAAACAAGTATAAGTATTGAGTATTAATAGTAGAAGCATTACCGGCTTATCAGGTACAATGTGTTTGCCGACGGGAAGTCCCATACCGGCGCGCGTTCGAAGAGAGGATGCGACAGAGCGGGCTACAACGCCGTTTCCGCCCATGATGCGAGCGGCTGCGTTACTCAATCGTCCGGCCATTTTCCGATGATCGGAATTGTTTGTCTCTCGCCGATGGTTCTTCGTAATTCTACGATTTGCGATTCAGTTCAATGTTAGTGGAGATTGTGTACTGCGTTTCCATTTCCATAGCCTAGGCAATGAATCCAAACGACGTCGTAAAGTTATCTCTCCATTTTATCTTTTGGTCCTAATTTTTGGGTGGCTTCCAGAAATAGCACCAAAGTTTACTATTGTACGCAAAAGCACTCCCCTAAAGTTGGAAATGCGAGAAGAAGCGAGATAAATTTTCAAAAACCACTATTTTTTAGTGGCGATTAATTTTATATAGCTACCATATACATAATTACTTCATATATCTACTATTTAGTTATTAAGTGACTGTATTCGCGCTACTGTATTCATGAATACAGTCGCCTACAAAATAGGAGAGTCCAGCTCTTTAATAACGAAAATATGATCAATTAACGTGTATCACTCCTAATTTAACTGAACAAAATTAATTCTACAAAAATTCCGTTGCTACTATGATGTATACGTGTGATTGTATTTATAAATACAATAAGGTATTTATAAATATAGTGATTGTATTTGTTGTATACGCGTTTACTATATTTATTAATACAGTAGCGAAATTTGCCTAAAAAATAGGAGAAACTGTTTAATAACGAAAAGATGATAATTAGCGTGCATCACTCCTAATTTAACTCAACAAAATTAATTCTAGATAAAATTTACTGCTACTGTGTTGTATTCCATGCATTCGCGTGATTGACTTTGTAAATACGGTGAGGTAATCTGCCTAAAAATAGGGATTACATATATTTAATTATGTATTTCATGTATTCGCGTGAATGTATTTATAAATACAGTAAGGTAATCCGCCTAAAAAATAGTGATACGAGCTTTTAATATTGAAAAGCGTAATATTGAGTTTATTCAATGTCACTGTATTGAATTGTGTTGTATTCAAACAATAAAAAATCAAGAAATGGGATGTATATTGTTCTATTCAATTCGACTATATACATTGTATTCAATTTACAGATATTCGTTATTAACTATTATGCATTGTATTCAATTCGACTGTACTCAAATAACAAAAAATCACAAAAAACAGTGATATTCGGTTGTATTCAAAAAATACAGATCTTCGGAATACATAAATACAAGCAAAAAATAATATATTTATACAAAAAGACAATGTATTTGAGTGTAGGTGTACAGAATACAATGTAATAATATCATTTTATGTGACTAAATAGCAAAGAAGAGAAGAAAGTTCGCCGGAGATGGCGTTTTTCGGCCAAGAAAATGTTGTATACATTATATTAAAACTAAAAATGGAGATAAACAAAAACCCGGCCCTCAAATCTTCTCCGGCGTAGCCATGGCCAGATTTGTTCGCCTAGGAGGATGAGCCAATAGTGGATTCTGACGCCGACAACGACCACGATGATGACACCGATGATTCTGCTGATTTGAGGGAGAAGAGAGAGGATTGGGATGATTCTGCTGATTTGAGGGAGAAGAAAGATGATTGAGAATCTTGCTGAGAGAGAGAGAGAGAGAGAGAGAGAGAGAGAGAGAGAGAGAGAGAGAGAGAGAGAGAGCATAATTGGCGTATTTCATGCCTCAATAGTAGGTATAAAATAAATACCTTTTTGATATAAAATAGAAAAGATAGCTATAAGTAATAATATTTTGAAATTGTTTTGGTTTATAATATATAGGGTGTAATAGTTTGCTATAAGCATGGGTGAAGCTATGAATCGACCACCCTTGATCAGAAAATTAAACTGCGTATATTGATAAAATAGTAAGTTTTNTAACCGAGATCAAAATACATTATGTAAGGGTATAAACTCTGAAAAGAGGAAGAAGCCGAGCTACAGAAAAATTCCCGCCGCTACCATAGTAGCAGCATGTATAAGAGCCGAAATGGGAGTAGGCCCCTCCATGGCATCAGGTAACCATACATGAAGGGGGAATTGGGCGGATTTAGCAACTGCACCGGCAAATAAGAGAACAGCACATAAAGTAACAAATAAAAAATCGACTTCATTATTATAAATCAAGTTATTGAATATTTCGAATAAATCCCTAAATTCGAAACTCCCTGTTATCCAATAAAAACCTAAAATTCCTAATAATAAACCAAAATCCCCTACACGATTAGTTACAAACGCTTTTTGACAAGCATTTGCCGCAATAGGTCGTGTAAACCAAAATCCTATTAATAGATAGGTAATATATAGGGTGTAATAGTTTGCTATAAGCATGGGTGAAGCTATGAATCGACCACCCTTGATCAGAAAATTAAACTGCGTATATTGATAAAATAGTAAGTTTTAAAGGTGTATAACATGTAATGAACACCCTTCTCAAGGACTTTTTTTAATTATTTCAAGTTTGAACACCTTTAAAAAATTCATGGCTTGTCAACGGCTATAAGAGATAAAATTTCCAAAAAACAAACCACTAGATTAGACCCAAAATTGTCATATGATTGATTTATTTTTTAATTTACTTTTTTATAACCAAAACATTTGAAGAGTTGCCTCAATTCTTCAATCAAATAATTATTTAATTTGCAGTAAAGGCATTTAGTTTTTTGTGATAGATATCTGTAATGACATGCTATTCAATTTGATTTTTTCAGAAATGTAGATTTTAGATAGGCATATACATGTCTTGAACGACCTTTAGATTTTCATTGGGCATATATCTAATTTGAATGGAACTTATTTTCCTTCATTAAAAATTTCCGATAAAGTAATTATGCACTGTCCTTCCAAACATTATCACGGTGACTGTCACACCTCCTTTTTCGCTACTACACCCCGTGAAGGGTATAATAAAAGGAGTTTTTTCAATTAAAGGACAACCGAAACGGAATTCATTTTATTAGGAGATTCAGAGTCGCCACTTGGGAGATTTATGGTGTCGCAAGTCACCGGTTTGAATCCCGAATCGAGGAAAGGGTTTAACTCTGTTTAACAATCGCGAACCAGAAATCCGGGTAAGGAATTCTGTTAACCCGGGAGAAGGGGTTAGGCACTTCCGAGTTTCGTGGTTCTAGCACGGTCGCTCAACTGCTATATTTCGCTAAAGTCTGATTTTAATACATGTTATCCTATTGTGCAATTTTAGAATTACTTACCGCTTTAATTAAATTTTTAAGAAATTGAACGTCGTTTAAAATATATTTTTGGATCACGTCACATGAAATGCACCCGCAATCCTAAACATATTTTATTCAACGTTTTGGGATTTGGATTTGGGTCACATGAAATGCACACCCGAGTTTAGGAAGGTGAGATTATTAAAGAACGCGCCTAAAGCAACTAACGTGTTATTAACTTTCTGGGAGGCCATGAAAATTCGCTAAACGGCACGTCCCGAGTTCTAAATATTTTAATAAAGTAATTAAAGAGGGCCACGCAATTTGTGATTTTATTTGGCGCGGCGCACCTCAATTTGTTTTTAAAAGGACATCCTAAAGATGAACTAATATTATCTACAAGAATTATCTCTAAAAAACTTAATTAATTAACATTATTAGTTAACTACTATTAAAAGCGTTCAAGAAAACTCGGGCCTCAAGATCAAGTCCAAACTCAAACAAGGACGCTCTCCATTACTGATGAGACCCTTAGCTCGAGTCTGCCACTTAACTTGAGAGGCCCACCATTTAATTATTAACGGACCAGTTACTATTTCAATCCCGGGTCCAAAAGGAGCCCAGTCCACATGAGGTGCACGTAAGATGAAGCCTCCACAAACGCTGAAGATGGCCATGCCAGGCCAGAATCGACTTGGGCTCGAAGCAAGCCTAACACCAACGGAGCAAGTCCAGATCGAGAAGGGAGCCAAGGAATCACATTTAAGCAATCACATAGAAGAAGTATTTAATCTAAAGAAAGACATTGACAACTGATTATCCATTTGCGGATTTCGTAACTTGAGTCAAATTACCACAAAACTAAATTGTGAAAACCAAACGCTAATGCATAGATCTTGAATTAACTGGAAACCATTTTAAACACCTAGTACTCACAGAATATAGATATACTTATGCAAACCAACAGTTTAATCCTATAATCACTTCTTATGCTCACCCAATACATCCACAATTAAAATTCAAGCTAACGTCTAAACATGCTAACACACTTTGAAACACTTGAAAGGAATCGGTATTACCTTGCGCTAAACTCTAGATGAATTCCCTGCCTTACGAACAACAAGAACTCAATTATTACAGCTTGACCGAACTACTAGAGGAATACCAGATCCATACACACTGGATCAATGATAGAATCTGATAATTCCTTCAGCTAACATGGATTGTAAACTTATTATATTACTGAAATTAACAGCTACACAGTTCTTCAATGAATTCGAGCACCCAAATTTAAGGAAATTAAGGGGGGGGGGGAGTGAACTGCAAGTCTAACATACAAATCATTTCAAGTAATAGTTAAAAACCAACTATAAACCTAAATTAAACAAAGGGCCACAGTAAACAAAGCAAAACATATCGTTCAACAAACTGAAAAGAATTTCATGCTTCAACATCTTTGTATCAATTCATTTTCGCCAATTTTCATTTCACAACCAACATGGTTACAAGGGGTATACCTGAAAGTGGAAAGAAACAAAATCAAAGTTATCAGCCGCAAAAACAGAGGTCAGCAACAGCAGTAGAGCAGCAGAAAGCCACCCCAGGTTCAGGAGAAGGAATTATCAGAGTTGCGAACCAATGAAACAGTGATCCAATATACCAAATAACTTCCAAAACGAAACAATGATCACCAGACCAAATAACTTCAAAAAAAACGACTATTACTCCCAACTTCAAACCACTTCCAACTCCAAATGAATTGCAGATAATTTCAAAAATGAGAGAAAACTTCCAGAAATCCAAGAAGGAAATAAAAAGAACTCGATGAAACAGTGAACTTCAGTTGTTTTTTTTTTTTGATTTTTTTCTGATTTTCTCTTCTGTCTCCCTCTCTATCAAATAGTAGAACTTGAGATTTTTGTATTTTTGAATTTTTCTTATCAATCTCTAGCCGTCCTGATTTTTCAGATTTTTCTCCTCTCATTCTTAGGCTCTCCAACCCCTCCCCTTGCAAGGCAAGTACCTAATGCCTTTATAAGCAATTGAGTAGGGCAAACTTCAGAATCAGTTTTTTACCCTTTACCCCTTTTGAACTTTTATTTTAACTAAGTTACCCCTAAATTCCTGACTTGCTACCCAAGTAAGTGCTATTAAACCCAGAAATTGCAATTCAAGCCCCAACCTAGAAGCTTCTAGGGGCTCCTTTATTTCAGTACCAAAGATTCCCTAAGTTTCAAAATACCCAATTTAACCCTCTACCCCCTACAAATTACTTTTAGAAAATCACATGGGTCAAGTTTACCCAAAACCCATACCAAAAAGAACTGATTTCTTGAACGGGTCAGTGGTGACCAAAACAAAGCCCACAGCCAAAACTTAAATCAAACAAATGGGCATTTGAAATTCAAACTCTGACCCAAACTACACTAAAGGAAAATAATTCTGACAACCCCTAATAAACTGAGCAGGAATCCCAAATCAAACAACAATGCAAATTCTAACAAAGTACTAATCTAAACACATGATGGAAATCAAACAAAAATGCAAATATGAAACCTACTGATTTTAATTAGAGTGAAACTAATTTGAATCACAAGAAAATATGAAAACCAAAAACAGGACTGTACAACTAAACAGACTGGCAAACTCGATCGAAATCAATTTGAACATTACGCTGAAACGACCCGATTTAGTCACGCAAACCTGACAAATTCAAAAGACAGTAACATAAAAGAGAAAAGGAGGGAACAGAGGGGACAGAGGCGAGAAACCAAACAACGAAACAAAGACGAACGAGAAAAGAATAGATTATACCTATATGGGTAAGCGAACGGGGCCTGAAAACCTCAAACGGACTTCGATTTGAACCGAAATTAGTATTATTCGCATGTTCTCGTCGAGAACAAACGAACAACACCAATTTCTGCCCTAATCGTTCTTAGACTCTCGAATACTTGGGGAATTTTTCTTCTACTCTTCTTAACTTCTAAAACTGGTTCGATTTTTGAGGATTGAGGAGATGTGGTGGTGGGTTGGGAATCAGGCATGGGTGGTGGTTGTGTGGCAAAGGTTTGGGGGTGTACAGGGGCGGCAACGCCACCGGGGGAACGAGGGCAGCGCTAGGGTTTCGAAGATTCGAGGGGTTTGAGTGGGATTTGAGGGAAACAGGGTGGGGATCTAGGATGGGGAGGTGGAGATGAATGTGTGGTGTAAATTTGGTGGTCTTTGGACGATCGCCGCCGCCGTGGGGCAATTTCCGGCTGCGGCATGCGGCGGAGACGGTGGAGGGCTCTCTGAGGTGTGAGGGATGAGAGATGGGGGTAGGGGGGACGTCGTTCGAACATTTAAATATTAGGACGACCCCACTTGCCAACCGTTGGATCCTATAACCTCGACGGCCCAGATTTAACGCCAATGATACGGCGTGGTTTGGTCTCTAAGGAGACGGGCTGGGTCGGGGAGTTGGACTGGTTTTCGGAAGGGTAGGACGATTTGGGCTTTGAATAATTCAAACAAGACTGGCCCAATTCTTTCTTCTTCTCTTCATTTTCCTCTTATTTCTAAATCAATTCCTTTTTTTTTGAAATTAAAATAAAATCAAAGTTAAATCCTAAAAACCAAATTAACCTGAAAAGCACTAACTAAACCTGAATAAAAATTATCAAAATTAATTAACCAACAAATTAAAAGGAAAAACTACTCAAAAATCGAAATTAGAATTCAAATTAAACTATTTTTGTGATTTTCTCTTCTTCTTCTTCTTTTTTCCTTTTTATAAAAAAAATAACCTAATTACTAATTAATTCTTAAAAATGCAAAATTAGACCCTAGATGCAAATGCATGTAATTTTGTATTTTTTTATTAATTAAAATGCACAGACAAAAATGCGAACAATTAACAGAAAATGTCATGAAAATCCACAGAATTAAAAATAATGAAAAGAAATTATTTTGTTTGAAATTATGGGAGTAATTCATATATGGCAAAAATCACGTGCTCACAGCTGCCCCTCTTTGCTCGGAAACACGAAGAGTTTTCGTGCAAAGATAAGTGAGCAAATACGAGCGATTTTTGCCCGTTTGAATACTCCGTGTGAAGCATTTTTGAAAAGTTTGACCGCACCCTGCTTCCGAGGTTGCCTACATATCCTTGGCTAAAAAGGAATCAGGTCAGTGTAGTTCGGGAAGGTCTGGTAGCTGGGACTACCATGAAGCTGTGATTTCACTGTTGCTATTGTTGCTGCTACTGCTTACTGATCCCCCTTATTACACCGTGTCAAAATAAAAAGAAGCTAGACTAAGCTATGATCTATGAATTACAAAAGTCCTATCTATGTCTTCAAACTTGATCTTGTGGTTCTTGTTGCCTTGTTAATTTGTATTCTCCCGGTGGAATTCTTTTGTTGTTGCCTTGGACTGTGATCTGAGATGCTTCGCCATTTCTCCGAGTGATGCTTGACTGCTAAGACTTGAAGCATATGCCTCTGTTCTCCAGGCGGGCTCCTGATTGCTAAAACGTGAAATAACTGCCTCTGTTCTCCAGGCGGGCTCCTGATTGCTAAAACTTGAAATAAATGCCTCTGTTCTCCAGGAGGGCTCCTGATTGCTAAAACTTGAAATAAATGCCTCTGTTCTCCAAGCGGGCTCCTGATTGCTAAAACGTGAAATAAATGCCTCTGTTCTCCAGGCGGGCTCCTGATTGCTAAAACTTGAAATAAATGCCTCTGTTCTCCAGGCGGGCTCCTGATTGCTAAAACTTGAAATAAATGCCTTTGTTCTCCAGGGGGCTCCTGATTGCTAAAACTTGAAATAAATGCCTCTGTTCTCCAGGCGGGCTCCTGATTGCTACAACTTGAAATAAATGCCTCTATTCTCCAAGCGGGCTCCTGATTGCTGAAACTTGAATGTATTCCCTTGTTCTCCAGGTGGGCGCCTGATTTTAACAAAATAGACAAAACAAAGAAAATCTTCTGCCCCAATTTGGTGGCTGGGTACAGATGTGAGTGTAAAACTAAATCATGTTATCAAATATCAATAAGAACTTGAAAGATAAAACTTGAATTGTACTCCCTTGTTCTCCAGGTGGGCGCGTGATTGCTGAACTTGAAATGTATTCCCTTGTTCTCCAGGTGGGCGCCTGATTGCTAAGCTTGAAATATATTCCCTTGTTCTCCAGGTGGGCGCCTGATTGCTGAACTTGAAATATTCCTCTGCTATCCTAGGCGGGCTCCTGACTTTAAAACTTGAATGTATTCCTCTGCTATACAGGCGGGCTCCTAACTTCAAACTTGAAATGTATTCCTCTGCTATACAGGCGGGCTCCTGACTTCAAAACTTGAATGTATTCCTCTGATATACAGGCGGGCTCTTGACTTCAAAACTTGAAATGTATTCATCTGCTATACAGGCGGGCTCCTGACTTCAAAACTTGAAATGTATTCCTCTGCTATACAGGCGGGCTCCTAACTTCAAACTTGAAATGTATTCCTCTGCTATCCAGGCGGGCTCCTGACTTCAAACTTGAATGTATTCCTCTGCTATCCAGTCGGGCTCCTGACTTCAACAAAATAGACAAAAACAAAGAAAAATTTCTGCCCCAGTTTGGTGGCTGGGCATCACATTACCGGATATTAATAAGAATTTGAAAACTAAAACTTGAATTGTAATATCTCTGTTCTCCAGNACCGCACCCTGCTTCCGAGTTGCCTACATATCCTTAGGCTAAAAAGGATCAGGTCAGTGAGTTCGGGAAGGTCTGGTAGCTGGGACTACCATGAAGCTGTGATTTCACTGTTGCTATTGTTGCTGCTACTGCTTACTGATCCCCCTTATTACACCGTGTCAAAATATAAAAAGAAGCTAGACTAAGCTATGATCTATGAATTACAAAAGTCCTATCTATGTCTTCAAACTTGATCTTGTGGTTCTTGTTGCCTTGTTAATTTGTATTCTCCCGGTGGAATTCTTTTGTTGTTGCCTTGGACTGTGATCTGAGATGCTTCGCCATTTCTCCGAGTGATGCTTGACTGCTAAGACTTGAAGCATATGCCTCTCTTCTAATGTCAATGAGTATCCATATTACATTTGTGCAATATTGTAGTAATATAGTTGCTATTAATTTTTTTTTTTTAAAAGACTAAGATAATTTGTGGTCACCAAACTTAGGAAATTGTGGCGATTAAGGTTGTCACTGAAAGTGTTGTTGGACTTTAAAGGCATTGAGCTTCAAAGACTTTAAGTATTAGGCTTTAAAGTATAAGAGTGTGAATTGGAAATGGTGGGAAATAAAATGGAGGGAAATGAAAATTTGAATGAAGTGAGCTTTTGACTTGCACTTTGTCCCTCACCAATGAGGGACAACTACATTTGTGTGCTTATATATAGAATCACTTCTTAAAGCTCTTAAAAGGAGTTGAAGAGAATGATCCCTCGCGTCATCGTCATCGCTCGCTCGACTCGGCTTCGGCTTTGGCTTTGGATTTGGATTTGGATTTGTCAAATGATCGATTGATAAGATTATTTTTGGACAAAATTTATTTAATTAATTATTTAATAATTAATTAAATGCCAGATCACTGCTGAAGATTCAGAAGGATAGTCTGGCCGCGGTCCTGGCGTAACCGCAGTAGGACCGCGCCAGAACCCTGCTACAGATTTAGAGGGCCGCTCTGGCCGCGGTCCTGGCGTAACCGCGGTAGGACCGCGGCAGGCCGCGTAAACTTCTGAAAATGCACCTTTTCCAGAACAAACATCACACCTTTTCCAATAAGTGCCTATAAATTCTTAGGCTTGGCTTCGTTTTTAAGACACCAAAAATATTACAGGACTTCCTTCTTTCGAAAATACTGCATTCTAATTCGCAGTCTCTCTCTCTCAAATTCGTAAGTGTGATTTTGCTCCGTTCTTTAAGTTCGTTGGTATCCTGCAGTTTGTATTGCCACTGTTGCAGGAAGGTTTATTCCGTTTTATCCTGGGAGGATTTAATCCATTACCTTGGCAATGTGTGAGGGGGTTAAAATTCCTTAAGGACGCACAAGCAAATTGTGGACTCGGAATATTTCTTAATCTTTATTGTTTTTCCAATTTCTTTTATTCTTCTAACAGTTTTTCTGATTTTGTGTTTTAACACAGTAACAACAACAAGCTTAAGGAATTTTATAACGTTTCTATGTTGAAATATATATTAAACTGTTATCTATATTTTATATACTGGTTTGGAGACTAAAGCCTTCGTGCTTTCTACTCCAATAATTGTTCTGTCCGGTTTAAAGTATATCAAAACTTTACCGGAATAATAAACGTACGAGTTTGAAGTATATAAAAACTTCACCATTGTTACGTGTTGTATGATTGGTTTGGTATTCAGTTTTAAGATATCAAAACTTCACTGATTTAACTAAGTTCTGTTTTGTTTCCAACTTTACAGAAAAATGAGGAATGAAAACCAAACTAATGGAAATGTTGCGGGAACGGGTGCTACTGTTACGAGTGTTGCTGCCTCGTCAAGTCATTCAACTCCTGCTCATGCTATGGCATCAGCAGAAAAACCCGGAAAGTTTTCCGGTATTGACTTCAAACGCTGGCAAATGAAGATGCTCTTCTATCTTACTACGTTGAGTTTGCAGCGATTCATCAAGGAGGATCCTCCGGTCCTGGCTGAAAACACTCCAGATGACGAACGATGTGTTGTAACTGAAGCATGGAAACATTCAGATTTCTTATGCAAGAACTACATCTTGAGTTGTTTGGAAGATAGCCTGTACAATGTCTATAGTGTCATGGAAACATCAAAAGCGTTATGGAGTGCGCTTGAGAAAAAGTACAAGACTGAGGATGCCGGACTTAAGAAGTTCGTGGCTGCAAGGTTTTTGGATTTCAAGATGATTGACACTAGGTCGGTCTAACTCAAGTCCAAGAATTACAAGTTATTGTGCACGATCTCCTTGCTGAAGGTATGGTCATTAATGAGGCCTTTCAAGTCGCCGCTTTCATTGAGAAGTTACCTCCGTTGTAGAAGGACTTTAAGAACTATCTTAAACACAAGCGAAAGGAAATGACACTAGAAGACTTGATTGTTCATTTGAGGATAGAAGAAGACAACAAAAATGCTGAAAAGAAGTCACGTGGAAACTCAACAATAATAGGGGCTAATATTGTTGAGGAGGCGCCACAAAATAAAAAGAGAAAAAAGGCTTCTGGACCAAAGAATTACCCAAGCAAGAAAAGGTTCAAGGGTAATTGCCACAACTGTGGAAAGTCTGGGCATAAGGCCGTGGACTGTCGTGCACCAAAGAATGATGTACAAAAGGAGAAGAAAAAGAAGAATCAAGCAAACATGGTTGAAAATGTTGAAAACATGGAGGACTTGTGTGCCATGTTGTCTGAATGCAACTTGGTAGGAAATCCTAAAGAATGGTGGATTGATTCTGGAGCCACCCGCCATGTTTGCGCTAACAAGGAGTTATTTTCTTCTTATGCCCCCGCAGGACCCGACGAGACAATTTTCATGGGAAATTTGTCTACAGCCAAAATTGAAGGAGTTGGCAAGATTGCGTTGAAGATGACGTCGGGAAAGATTGTGACTCTAAACCAAGTTCTCCATGTTCCAGAAATTCGCAAAAATCTTGTGTCTACCTCACTTCTTGTCAAGAATGGATTCAAATGTATTTTTGTTTCCAATAGTGTTGTACTAAGTGAGAATGATATGTATGTAGGAAAAGGTTACCTGAATGAGGGCCTTTTTAAGCTAAATGTAGTAGCAGTTCCTATCAATAAAGCTAATGCTTCGTCTTACTTACTTGAGTCAAACACTTTATGGCATTCACGCTTAGGTCACGTCAACTTCAAAATATTGCGAAAAATGATAAATTTAGACGTATTGCCAAAATTTGATTGCATTAATTCTAAATGTCAAATATGTGTGGAATCAAAGTATGCTAAGCATCCTTATAAGTCCGTTGAAAGGAATTCAAATCCTTTAGACTTAATTCACACAGATATTTGCGACATGAAGTCAACACCATCTCGTGGTGGGAAAAAGTATTTTATTACTTTTATTGACGATAACACGAGATACTGCTATGTTTATTTACTTAATAGTAAAGATGAGGAAATTGATGCTTTCAAGCAATACAAGAGTGAAGTTGAAACACAACTAAGCAAAAAGATCAAAATGATAAGAAGTGATAGGGGTGGAGAATATAAATCTCCTTTTGAAGAAGTATGTTTGGAAAATAGCATTATTCACCAAACAACTGCCCCTTACTCTCCACAATCTAATGGAATTGCGGAGAGAAAGAATCGAACGTTGAAAGAGATGATGAATGCATTGTTGATAAGTTCTGGTTTACCACAGAACTTGTGGGGGAAGCTATACTTACAGCTAACCGAATAATCAACCGTGTACCTCATAGTAAAACACAGTCCATTCCCTATGAAAAATGGAAAGGAAGAAAGCCCAGCTTGAAATACTTCAAAATGTGGGGGTGTTTAGCTAAGGTACAAGTTCCTAAACCTAAAAGGGTTAAGATAGGTCCAAAAACGGTTGATTGTGTATTTATTGGATATATAACGAATAGCAAGGCATATGATTTTCTGATTCATAAGTCAGAAAATCCTGAGATTCACGTTAATACGATAATAGAATCAGATAATGCTGAATTCTTTGAAACTATTTATCCGTATAAAAAGGAAAGTGAAATGACCTACCAAAAGTCAAAACGACCTCGGGAGGAAATAACGGATGGTATGCCTAATGAGGAAAATCCGAGAAGAAGTAAACGTCAACGGACATCTACTTCATTTGGTCCAAATTTTCTGACTTTCCTGCTAGAAAATGAGCCTCGTACCTTCAAGGAAGCAATGTCTTCCTCAGAAGCACAATATTGGAAAGAAGCTGTCAATAGTGAAATAGAATCCATATTGAGCAACCATACCTGGGAATTGGTTGATCTTCCTCCAGGTAACAAAACATTGGGTTCTAAATGGATTTTCAAGAAGAAAATGAAAGATGATGGTACTATTGACAAATACAAAGCAAGACTTGTTGTCAAAGGGTTTAGACAGCGAGAAGGTCTTGACTATTTTGACACATACTCGCCGGTAACAAGAATTACATCCATTCGGATGCTAATAGCGTTAGCCGCCTTGTATGGTCTTCAAATCCATCAAATGGATGTAAAATAGCCTTCTTAAATGGTGATCTAGAGGAAGAAATTTACATGGACCAACCTGAAGGGTTTGTGGTTCCGGAAAAAAGAAAG